>NC_142482.1:17674436-17977466 GCF_049115385.1 Moschus berezovskii | reverse complement strand
TTTCATTGATTCAACAGTGAAAGTTCAAGGCCGAAGATTCATCAGAGATTGCTTCGTTATGAAGGCTTTCCCTCTAGGCAGGTTATCTTCTTCACAGGGCTGTCTTACTTATTTTTTAGTGATTCTCAAACATTAATAGGTATGTGTATGTGTGTGTGAAAAAATTACCTGGAGGACATGCTAAAACACTGATTACTGCACCTCACCCCTAAAAATTGTCTTTATTCCATCTGGTATGGGCTCTAGAATCTGCAGTTATTTCAAATTTCCAGATTCTTCTGGTCTGACATAAAGTTGCTACATTAACTTTGCTGCATTTCTACAAGCTAATTTTTATGGAAAGAAAAACTCTATTCAATAGTGCATTGACTCATCCTATCTATTTTTAAAAGATTATCCTATATGGAGGAGAATTCCTCTTGCAATGTGACCTAGTAATAATAATAACTAGTATTTGTTTTTAAATTATCATCTATCTTAGAAAGATATTGGTATATGCTGTCTTCATTGCAGCATTATTTACAGCAGCCAAGCATGGAAACACCCTACACGTGCATATATATACATGCATACATCCATTGTTGTTCAGTTGCCAAGTCGTGTCTGATTCTTCGTGACCCCATGGACTATACTTGCATGCATACAAAATGGAATATTATTCAGTCATAAAAGATGGGAAGCCTGCTGTTTTCAACAACATAGATGCACTGTAAAGGAATTATGTCGAATGAAATATCAGACAGAGAAAGACAAATATTGCATTATCTCACTCACGTGCGGATATAAAAAATTTGTAGATATATAAAACAGATTGGCGGTTGCCAATGGCAGGGCATGGGAGTTGCAGGTGGGTAAAATGGTTAAAGGGAGTCATCTTTATAACTGAAAGGAGTTATAAAGGAGTTATCTCAATAACTGAAAGATATAAACTTTCAGTTAGAAGATAAATAATTCCTGATGATGTAATCCACAGCATGGTGACTATAGTTAACAATATTTTTTATTATATACTTGAAAATTGCTAAGAGAGTAGATCTTACTAGATCTTACAAGCTGTCACCATAAGAAAAAGTGTAACTGTGGGAAGATACATGTTAACTTGTGGTAATCAGTTTGCAATAGACAGTCATATCAAATCGTATTGCACAGCTAAAAGATATCATGTTGCACAGCTAAAAGATATACATCAACTATATCTTGAAAAAATTGCTCTCTACTATGCATGTCTGTATTCATTTAAATATTACAATAATGCTATAGGGTTGGTACTATTATCTGATTTACAGATGAGGAAAGTATATCGTAGAGAGTTTAAGGTCACAGTTAGAAGATGGTATATCAGATTTGAACTTTATTATTTTTATTATATATTATAGCTATATATTATTATTATATGTTACTATAACTCCGAGCGCCCACCCTTATCTACTACACTATTGCCATGGACTGATTTATATCCCCCTGTGATTCATGGGGTCACAAAGAGTTGGACACGACTGAGCAATTGAACTGAACTGAACTGAATATTCATATATTGACATCCTAAACCCCAAAGAGCTATATTTAGAGATAGGATTCTTAGGAGTTAATTAGAGCTAAATAAGGTCATACAGGGGCTTTCCAGGTGGCGCTAGTGATAAAGAGCCTGCCTACCAATGAGGGAGAGGGAAGAGACTCCAGTTTGATCCCTGGTCTGGAGAGATCCCATGGAGGAGGGCACAGCAACCCACTCCAGTATTCTTGCTTGGAGAACCTCTTGGAAAGAGGAACCTGGCAGGCTACAGTCCATAGGGTTATATAGAGTTGGACACAACTGAAGCAACTTAGCAGGCATGCAAGGTCACAAAGAGTGAAAGTCGCTCAGTCATGTCTAACTCGTTGCAACCCCATTCAAGTCCATGGACTTCTCCAGGCCAGAATACTGGAGTGGGTAGCTGTTCCCTTCTCCAGGGGATCTTCCCAACCCAGGGATGGAACCCAGGTCTCCCACATTGCAGGTGGATTATTTATCAGTTGAGCCACAAGGAAAGCCCAAGGTCACACTGGTGGGGGCCTATTCTGATAGGCTGGTGCCTTTATAAAAAGAAGAAAAGACATCTCTCTTACTTTTCACAAGGCTATGAGGCAGAGAAGCCACCATGCAAGCATCCAGATCTCAGACTTTCAGTCTCCAGACCTATGAGGAAAAAAATTTCTATTTTTTTAAACCATCCTATCTATGGTATCTTGTTATAGCAGCCCAATCCAAGACAACTATTTTGACCCCCAAATGTATAATTTACTTATAAATTTAGTCTATGCTTCAAAATTGCATTTTCTGTAATCTTCTTGAATGGTGTTAGTCTTTTTAGTCTCTCTATATTTGTCTTCAAGTAAGTAAAGGCAAAACACACGGTATTCTTATTCATAAGAAAAGCCTGTGCTAATATCCATGGCTTCCTTGGTCCCTTCAAGTGTGAGTATCTGAGTAGCAAAGGCATTAGTTATTGGGGACCAGCCTCGATATGGCCCAGGGTATCCTCGGGATGAACGGCGTCGGCGTCAGAGAGAGAGAGAGAGAAAGGCAGAGAGACAGGGGCTGATGAGTCCTTGGTTTATGCAGAAAACCAATAAAACCCCAGCACGGGGTTTGCTCTGTTTACGTAGGCCGCAGGCGCCCTCTCGAATCACTGGAGGCACCCCACCAGGGCACCCCCTTGAGTGGGTCTTAGAAACCCAGGCAGATAAGTAAATGCAGAGGGCCCAGCGCTCCAAGGATCTCAACCAGAAAAAGGAGAATAGAGAAAAGGATGGAAAAAGAGAAAGAACGACACGGGGAGACCAAGCTTCAGTGAGCAAGGCCCAAAACTTTATTTTCCAGTGCTGCTTTTATACCCTAAGTTGTGCACATAAAAAACAGAGAAAGGGAGGTATAGAGTCACGCCAAAATCACGCGGGGTCAGCAGTCTTGACCCTTATCAGAATCAGGGCTTATTTTTGTGTGTCTTGTGATAAAAGTTTTAGGTGGTTTACATCCTCTTCTGGCCAGGGGGCCTGCTAACAGTTTATGGCCCTCTCTCCTAACAATAGGTTAGTTAGCTAGTAAAAGGCTTATATTCTTTTAAGGTGACTTTCCTAGAGTCAGGTGCTAGACACATAACAAAGTTACATTCCTATAAGGCACCGGTGTAGTGAGCTACAAGAAAGGAATTTATTAATTTAAGATCTGATGTGGTTAAATCAAAGGCTACTACTTATATTCTCTATATGTGATTAATATATTTCCAAGGATACAATAGATAGAGGAAACTTCGCAGCAAGCATTGATTCAACAATGAAATCTTTTTTAGTACTATTCTAATGATTTTAACTTCTTCAACAGATTCCTGTATTTTAGAATATTAGGCTTTCTGTCCTTGCGTGGCTGGGAGGCTATAAACAGTCACATTCATAGTTGTAAGAGCCCGGACAAACTTGTCATGCAAGTTAGAAAGCTATCAGAGGGGCTTGGATTGGAACACTCCTATTAAGCCGAGGAGAACTTTTAAACTACAGCTCTGAATTAATGTTTTCAGAGAAAGGTGGTTGGGGGGAAGCCCCCGTAAGTATTAGAGGACTTGGTAAGAGGCGTAAGATAGTAAAGCAGTCAGATTCCGGTTTTCTTTGGGGTAGATGCTCAGGTAAGTCCAGGGGGTTCCTCGAGTCCTGATTAGCCTTTGCCCGTCAGGCCTCTTCCCCAGTTGACCTTTACCACGGGTAGGATTTCCCTCGCTGGCTCCCGGCAATTAGTGATCCTTTTAATCTGGTACTTCTGGAATAAGAGAAGGAATGATATTATTAGATTTACTTTCTCTCTAGAACATCTCCTCACTATGAATTTCCTTGCCATTTCTGCTGCAATTTTTTTCCTTAAAAAATAAAAGAGTGCAATTGATTTACAGTGTTGTGTTATTTTCTGCTGAATGATGAAATGAATCAGCTATGCATGCTCAGTTGTGTCCAACTCTTTGTGACCCCGTGGACTGTAGCCCACCAGTCTCTGCTGTTCATGGGATTTTCCAGTTAAGAATAATGGAGTGAGTTGACATTTTCTACTCTAGCTGATCCTCCTGACCCAGGGATCGAACCCATGTCTCCTGCGTCTCCTGCATATGTGTACATGAATCCACTCCCTCTGGGGCCTCCCTCTCACCCTCCCCAGCTCCATCCCACCCACCTAGGTCTCACCTAGGTCACCCACCCATCTAGGTCATCACAGAGCACCAAGCTGAGCTCCCAGTTTTATATAGCGGCTTCCCACTAGCTATCTGTTTTGCACACGGTAGTATATTCATGTCAAACCTAATATACCATTTCATCCCACCCTCCACTTTCCCCACTGTGTCCACGGGTCATTTTTCTACATCTGTGTCTCTATTCCTGCCCTGGAACTAGGTTTCTGCTGCAATTTAAATCATACTCCTTGGTTGGTGCAGAATTGTTTGATGGTTCAAATGGATTTTGAACTTCAAAGGGATGCTTTGGTGTAGGCAAATTAATTCAGATTATTCAACACTCCACATGCTCCTTATTGCTTGGAACTGGAAAGAAGTTTCCGGAGAAAACAGAGCTGGGTCATAACACAGCAGAATGGCAGTTAACAAGTAGATGTCCTACGCTTAACTGGGATAGAAAGAGGAGAAAGTGAACCTGAAAGTGTTTATGAAATGCAGATGGAAATGGCTTGTGGCAGTGCAAATTAGTCTGAATACAGAATCGACAAGAAATGTTTGGTTAACATATGTACTCTGTCATCCATGGATTAAATATACTTGTTCATTAAGTTACATCATATCTATAGGAATATGCATAAATGTTAAGTGTTCAGCTCAGTAAATTTTACACTCAGCCTAATATTTTAGAACACGTTCTAATATTTTAGAACACGTTCTAAAGTGTTCTGTAGAACACTTCCCATTTGGCAACCCCCAATACTCCACCTCCTGTCACCATAGATTAGTTTGCTCTCTTTGAGCTTCACATAAGTACTCCTATATCCGGATTCTTTCATTCTGCTTAAGGTCTGTGAGACATTTACAGCAGTTCATTCTTCCTTAATCTTCCAGTGATTCTGTAGTTTTCAAGTGTATGAATATATCACATTTTATTAATTTCTCTCTGGATGGTGTTTACAGTTTTTACATGCTATAAAGTATTTTGTTTGCTTGCATTTGCTTTTGGTTTCTGTGAGAACATTTAAATTTAATTATACATGTTATCAACTGGAGTCACCATGTAATACACTGGTGCCTCAGGGCTTGTGTCTTTCTTACTCATCTTATATCTGAAACATATTTTTTCTGAAACAGTCTTTCCCTGTTCACCTCACCCACCCAGCCCCTAGTAACTACTGTTCAACTGTTTTTATACATTGGATTTTTTTTTTTTGTATTTCATAGATAAGTAATACCATGCTGTACGTATCTTCCTCTGTCTAACTTATCTCAATTAGTACAATGCCTTGAAAGTCCATCCACATTATTGCAAATGTCAAAATTTCCTTCTTTCACATGGTTGGATAATATTCCATTGTGGATTTTATATATATATATATATACACACACACACACCACATCAGTTAGATTGTTTCTGTACCTTGGCTATTTTGAATAACCCTATATAGTAAAGATGGGGTGCAGATAATCCTATTTTCATTTTCCTGGATATGTACCCAGAAGTGAGACTGCTGGATCATATGGTAGTTTTCTTTTTTCTTTTTTGAGAAAACTTCATTCTGCTTTCCGTAGAGGCTGTACAAATTTACATTCCCATCCTAGGCAGTGCACAAGTTTCACTATTCTCCACATTCTCACCAACATTTGCTGCCTCTTGTCTTTTTGACGATAATCATCCTAACAGGTGTGAGGTGATATCTCATCGTCATTTTGACTTGCATTTCCCTGATGATTGATGATGTGGAGCTTCTTTTCATGTACCTATTGGCCCTGGGAATATCTTTTTTAGGAAACAAAAAAGAATATTAGAGTATGTTAATATTATACTAACCTTTCCATTCTACTTAACTTGCTAAAATGTAGTGTACTTCAGTATGCATTTGTATCCTCATAGAAGTACTCTAAGACTTTTCAATTTGGTATATTCTTTGCACGGTTAGGATGTTTGCTTTATTACTGATTCTGACAATATCCTAAAAACTTTGAGGTTAAAGATATTCCCAAGAACCTTGGGACTCTTCATTAACTGAGCCTTTCCTAACCCATGGACCAATCAGCCACTCCAGCCCGTTGTTGAAAGAAGCCCCTCACACGTGTAAAGTTCTTAGATTCACAAAAACAGGCTTTGACAGACCTTGTGTTCTCAAGAATCTTCACAGCTTCTATTGGACATATTTTCTTTTTAGGAATGAAGTAAAATTCTCCCATTTTCTACAGAATTAATGTAACACATTTTAAAAGATATAGTTTTGTAAATATTTAATCTGCTAATTTGATTTTGAATTGCAAATGTCAAATATTCTGTTTTGGGGGGAGTCATGTTTTCTTCTGGACTTCTCTAGTGGCTCAGATGGTAAAGAATCTGCCTGCAATGTGGGAGACTTGGGTTTGATCCCTGGATCGGAAAGATCTCCTGGAGAAGGGAATGGCAATCTACTCCAGTATTCTTGTTGGAGAATTCCACAGAGGAGTGTGGCGGGCTACAAGTCCATGGTGTCACAAAGAGTCAGATATGGCTCACACACACACACACACACACACACACATTTTATTCTTGTGCTTACTCTGCTGCTGCTGCTGCTGCTAAGTCACTTCAGTCGTGTCCGACTCTGTGTGACCCCATAGACGGAAGCCCACCAGGCTCCCCCGTCCCTGAGATTCTCCAGGCAAGAACACTGGAGTGGGTTGCCATTTCCTTCTCCATGTGCTTACTCTACTTTGTTTAAAAATTGTATATTTTTAGAATGATTTTATGAGTAAATTTAATGTACTGAAAATAAAAATTAAAAAAAAAAAAGAAGAAAACAACTGTGAGGTTAAGAAGTTCATATGTTTCTGCCAAATTTCCATACAAAGGAAGGCCGCTTTGGGCTTTCTTATAGTGTTAACAATAAGGCAATATGGTGATAAACTAGAAGGAACAAGTTAAGGAGACTCGAGTTCCATTTGAGATGACTTTTCCAGGCAGAATGTATGGGCAAGATACTCATTGGCTTAATGCCTTACTCTTCTTGAAAGGGTGTTCTGCCCCATGTCAAGTGTTCCAGCATGACTCAGAAAATAAATGCACAACTTTGAGATTGGCTAGAATTGTCTTCCCACTTTTTTTTTTTTTTTTTGCATGTACTGTTCTTGTTAACCATTTAAAAAGTAATGGCTCAAGAGGCATTAAAAATTATAATTCTGGAACACAGTGCCACAGGTTTTACCTGAAGCACATTTTCCTCGCTCATATATCCATGGGCTAATCCAGGATGTAAATGCTGAGCACCTCTGTGTGCTGGCCACAGTGCCTGCCACTTCTCTCATGCCCTGCATATTCCCTGGGGAGGCAGAAAACTTGCGAGGTTAAAAATGAATATGGATGCCTATGGCTGATTCATGTTAAGGTTTGACAGAAAACAACAAAATTCTGTAAAGCAATTATCCTTCAATAAAAAAATAAATGAATTATAAAAAAAATGGATAAAATTTCAGGGTGTGAAAATGTTAAGAAAGAGAAACTGGGTTATAGAGCAAACTGAGTAGAAAACTATTTTCGTTGTTTGTTTGGAAAAATACTTTTATGAGTTGACATTTAATTAATACTCCAAGGACTTCATTAATGAAATAAGAAAAGATGGAAATAGGGCCCATAGAATGTGTATATATAAAGAGAGAGAATGTGTTAGTGGAAATGTAGAAAGAAAATGTGGAGTTTATGCCCTGTTTGAATCCAACAGGGGAAATATGACATGTTTCATAGCAGTAGGCCCGAGGCAGACATAATTATGTCGAGAGAAAAAGATATGGGACAAAGCAAACAAATAAATCACATTCAGGAATCATGTGTGAGAAAAACACTTTTAATGTGCCTACTGGCACCTAGAAGCAAATAGAGTAAAAGTCTACTACATTTTTTAGAGAATTAGTTTGCTAAAGAAATAAAAAATCAAAGCAAAACAATAGCAACAAAGATTGTAACTATTCTAGCATTAAAAGAGCTCCAAGGGACCCACTTTTACATAAGCAAGTCAGGCTGTGAAAGTTCTAGAAGACTTAAAATATAGTGACCCAAAATAATGTACCTTCAACAATCAATGCGGTTGTGGTCAAGGAAGAAAATGGACAAGAAAGAATCTTCCAGAAGGTGAATCCAAGAGAAACATAACAAATTTCTAATTAGTACCTTAGATAAATCACTTTCAGTTGATTAGATCAATTTGTTTCTATTCTGGCGGGAACTCTCATTGGAAATATTTTGTTCTTGTGAACAAATAAGAGAACTGGTATCTGTGGAAAAGCAGAGAAAATGACTTTTCGTTGCTTTTAGTTCACATATCACTAGATCGGAATCCCAGGGATTCATCTTCACTTCATCTGAACATTCAGGAGGAACTGGAGTAGGGACTGAGTGGAATTGTGTTCTTTCTTCCTGGAGGGGGGAAGTTCTCTAAATTTGAAGAAGAGAGGCCTGGACACTTTGAAGTCAGAAGTGTAACCATTTATTTATATAATAGACAAGCTTGATTCTTTTGAAGGTTGCGTAGAATTTTGTTAGAATATAAAGTAGTCATTGCTCTAGGAGGAGAGTAGTTCCAGTACTAAATTGTTGGGATATTGAGGGGAGCCTCAGAAGACTAAAGAAACAAGACAACTAAATAGACCTGGGATTTTCTTTTACTATAAGAGGATGTTATGGGGACAATTAGCAACATTTGAATAAGGTTCGCAGAGCAGATCATAGTATTGCCTCAATATTACCCTGATTTTGAAAATAATACTAAAGTTATATGAGAAAAGCCTTGTTAAAAATTTTTTATTTTATTGAAGCATAGTTGGCTTTACAATGTTGTGTTCATTTCCGCTGTACAGCAAAGTGATACATATATATTCATATATACATGTATGTTACACATGCATAATGCATATTTTATTCTGTTTTGTATGTATATATATACACATTCCTTTTCAAATTATTTTCCACTATCACAGGACATTAAATATAGTTCCCTGTGCTATACAGTAGGACTTTGTTGTTTATTCATTCTATATATAATAGTTTTCATCTGCTAATTTCAAACTCCCAAACCATCCCACCGCCATTCCCCTTCCCCTCGGCAGACACAAGTCTGCTTTCTATGTCCGTGAGCTGAGAACAGCCTTGTTTGGTTTTGTTTGTTTTTAATTAATTTTTATTGGTGTATAGTTGATTTACAATGTGTTAGTTTCTGCTCCACAGCAAAGTGCCTCAGTTATACATATACATATATCCATTCTTTTCAGATTATTTTCCCAGATAGGTTATTACAAAGTATTGAGTAGAGTTCATGTTTTTAGAAAATATGTGCTAACATATCTGAGGCTAGAGAAGCATGGTCCGTTCCGTTCCGTCGCTCAGTCGTGTCCGACTCTTTGCGACCCCGTGGACTGTAGCCTACCAGGCTTCTCATTCCATGGGATTCTCCAGACAAGAATACTGGAGTGGGTTACTGTTTCCTTCTCCAGGGGATCTTCCCGTCCCTGGGATCGAACCCGGGTCTCCCGCATTGGAGGCAGACGCTTTAACCTCTGAGCCACCAGGGAAGCCCAAGAAGCATGGTGGCTACAAGTTATTCTCAGCCAGTTCAGGAAGAAATTGGGACTTCCCTGTAGCTTAGATGGTAAAGAATCTGCCTGCAATGCAGGAGTCCTGTGTTCCATCCCTCAGTCAGGAAGATCCCCTGGAGAAAGAAATGGCAACCCCCTCCAGTATTCTTGCCTGACAAATCCCATGGACAGAGGAGCCTGGTGGTCTACAGTCCATGGGGTCGCAAAGAGTCAGATATGACTGACTAACACACACAGTCAGGGAGAAATTATATATAGATAGAGAAAATAGAATAACATATATGGTAAAATATTCACTTTAGCCTTTGTGAATTCTGAATGAAGGGCATAAGGGATTTTTTTTTTTTTATTCTTGCAACTTTTCTGTAAATCTGATGTATGTATAAAAAAAGTTAGGAAAAGAAGAGAAAGCACACTCTTCCCTGAAGGGAAGCACAGAGTAGCTAGGATGTGGGAAAAGTCTATTCTTTGAATACAGGTGGATGTACTGTGTAATACATCAGTCTCGACAATACAATCTGAGCCAAGATTGGTTACAATTTACAGTGACTATAGGATGTTCTATTACCCCCAAGTTACCAGAAAAGTGATCCTGCCAGAATTCTGTCTTCCAGCAGAGAAAACTTTTTCCACTGAATAAATTTTAAATAGATGGTAGAAGGCAAAAATAAAGTTGTGCTTAGGTTACAAAAATGCATAACTAAATAAAATATTTATATAAGGTACATGTAATTTCTAAGTTATGTCATGTGCGTGATCAGATAGGGTGTTCTCTCCCAATTTCTGTACAAGCTGATAAGTTATTCCTATACCAGTGATCCACAGAGTTTATATTGATACCAGGGAATAATCAGTTCTTTTTCCCCTAGAGAAAAAACAAATCCAAACTGTAGAAATTTGACACCTTATTAAAATTAAAGTGTATAGTCCATCATGCCTGGAAATTTTCAGAACATTCAGTCAAATACCTGTCATCACATATCTCACTAATTTAAGCTGTACTTCATATTTCTTCAGCTTAGCCAAACCAAAACAAACAAAAAAGCCTCCTTTACAAAACAAAAACAAAAAAACCTCTTCCTGAAATAGAAAGAAGCAGATTCTCATTTATCTTACTTGTAAAAAAAGTAACGCAAGCAAAATTTGGCTTTTCTGAGTGAATGGGTAAAGCTTGATATTAAATCAAATCTCTTCTTTGTTCTTATTGTGAGAGCTGGTCTTTTTTCATTGCATTGTCCCAGCTGGAATCATTCATTTTTAATCTGTTTACATTCTGGTTTATTTAAATATAATTTTGAAGGTGGGAAGGATGGTTGAGAGCTACAGGTGCCTTTAAGTAAAAAAAGATTACTTTGGGATGTTGTTTATCTAAATGTAAAAAACAGATCCATGTTTTAATTAATTACTACAATAGCCATCTGTCCATGTCTTGACTCAAAGCATTCATTTTCATATAGATAAAAAAAATCTTAATCAGTTAGTTTGCATTTTAATTTTGTTTGATTCTCTTAAGGACTAAGGCAATTGACACATCAGAAAAAAAAAAAAACACTTAAAACATAGAAAAATTAGAGCTAGCCCATGGATGATTTTACATAAATTGTGTTACTTATACTACTTTGAGAAATGTCACTTAAAAAAATCTCACCTGAAATATGGGATAACTAGTAAGGTCTGGTATGATGTTTATAATAAAATGCAGCTTAAAAATGACTTCTACAAATCAAATTTATTTTGTTTTTACCAAGCTTTTCTTGACTATATAGTTAAATTTTATCTTAATACTGAGGCAGGATCATGTTATTGATTAGTTATTATCTGCAAAAGAAAAGGTGATGTAAACACTAATATTGAAAAAAATGGAATAATTTAATGTGAAGAGAAAGAAGTAGAGTTCTTGAAAAATAAATGTGCCATTTTTTTTCCCCAAAAATGATCTGTATATTCACCTGATAGCAAGGACATTTTTTTTAAATAGAAACACTTTGTAGAACTCATCAGTGAAAGAGACCATATAACTGTTATAGCTAAAACTTTAAAAAAATTATAAATGCAAATTTGGGATAGTTGCTATTAAAGTGAGGCAGTGGAAAAAAATAATAAAGGTCTCTGGATAGACTTGAAACTTTTGGAATGGGATTTTTGATGACAGCACATTCATTGTTATGCCATCTTGAACAACTGTAATTTATTTTGTGGTTATTTTTATTCTGCTGGCAAAGTATAATTTGCCCTATAATTCAATTAAGATGTGGTGGTAATAGATACTTATAAACAAATATATAGTGTTTGGGGCAAGGAATTGACCTCCTGAATCCTACCAGTGAGACTGCCTAGATGGTGTCAAGAAAAATATACCCTTAACTATGAAAAATAATACAGAAATGAAAACGAGAGAATTTTTTTTTTTTTAACTAGATGGTATTCTATCCTCTGTCCTCAGAAAAGGTCTCTAATGAGCTGGATGGGATGCTAATGAAAGCTTTTTTGTTTAACCTTCACACCACACCTAAAGTAAAATTATTTTCAATGAACACGCCTTCATGCCTCCATGCCTTTGGAACTGCACACTCTGCTTCTGTCCTTAGTACCCCCCATACACCATATTTCTCAATTCACTCAGTTTAGTCATTCAGTAATGTCCGACTCTTTGCAATCCCACGGACTGCAGCATGCCAGGCCTCCCTGTCCATCACCAACTCCCAGAGCCTGCTCAAACTCATGTCCATTGAGTTGGTGATGCCCTCCAGCCATCTCATCCTCTGTCATCCCCTTCTCCTCCTGCCTTCAATCTTTCCCAGTATCAGGGTCTTTTCCAGTGAGTCAGTTCTTCGCATTAGGTGGCCAAAGTAATGGAGCTTCAGCTTCAGCATCAGTCCTTCCAATGAACATTCAGGACTGATCCCCTTTAGGATGGACTGGTTGGATCTCCTTGCTGTCCAAGGGACTCTCAAGAGTCTTCTCCAACACAAGAGTTTAAAAGCATCAATTCTTTGGTGCTTAGCTTTCTTTATAGTCTAACTCTCACACCCATACATGACTACTGGAAAAACCATAGCTTTTACTAGATGGACATTTGTTGGCAAAGTAACGTCTCTCCTTTCTAATATGCTGTCTGGTGGTTGGTGGTTTAGTTGCTAAGTCGTGTCTGACTCTTGCGACCCCGTGGACAGTAGCCCGGCAGGCTCCTCTACCCATGGGATTCTCCAGGCAAGAATACTGGAGTGGGTTGCCATTCTCTTCTCAAGGGGATCTTCCTGACCCAGGAAACGAACCTGGGTCTCCTGCATTGCAGGCAGATTCTTTACCAACTGAGCCACCAATATGCTGTCTAGGTTGGTCATAACCTTCCTTCCAAGAAGTAAGTGTCTTTTAATTTCATGGCTGCAGTCACCATCTGCAGTGATTTTGGAGCCCCCCAAAATAAAGTCTGTCACTGTTTCCATTGTTTCCCATCTATTTGCCATGAAGTAATGGGACCGGATGCTATGATCTTTGTTTTTTGAATATTTTGAATTGAGATATTTCTCAATTATCTTTGCTGAATTCTCCTTCTCTACCCAATTTCTAAAGATTTGAAAGGTCTGAGTTTCCCACTTTTGAAAGGGACTGTGTCTGGATACCTTTTCATTTGAACACTTGTTTTCTTCTAAAATGAACCCTTTCTGGTTGTCTCATGTTAAACATCCCACCTATGCTGATAACATCCACACTTTTATGCAGCTCTAGTGTTCTTGCCTGGAGAGTCCCAGGGACGGGGGAGCCTGGTGGGCTTCCGTCTGTGGGGTCACACAGAGTCGGACACGACTGAAGTGACTTAGCAGCAGCAGCAGCAGAGTCCCTCTGGCACTAAAGGCCCTTAAGTTCTCTGCTGAAGAGACAGTTTCAGCTCTGCATGTCAAAAGGAACTCTCTATCTTTTCCTCCTCCCTACTGTTTCCACTATCTTGGTTTCCCTCTCTTTATGACTCCACAGTCCAGCCAGAAGCTCAAGCAAATCTTGGAGTTCTTCTTTCTTTCTCTTGTCCTCTAGGGACTGATGTTGTTTAGTGGCTAAGTTATGTCTGACTCATTTGTGACCCCATGGACTGTAGCCCACCAGGTTCCTCTGTCCACGGGATTTTTCGGGCAAGAATACTGGAGTGGCTTGCCATTTCCAAGTATAAAGCCCTCCAATTCTACTTCCAAAATATATCTCACACCCATCTTTATCTCTGCTGACACCATGTTATTAGGTTGGGACAAAAGTAAATGTAGTTTAGTACAGTGAATTTTAAATAATTATTACTAGGCTCAAATGCATCTTTATTAATCAAAATAGAAGCCATTACAATCAACACATTTTTGTCAATGAGAAATAAGCTTGTTTATTCCTATAGCATAAAAATTTGTGTCTGGGGAGTCAAGGTACCCTTGGAAAGTATTTTCTGCCTCCTGCTGGTTGTGGAAGCATTTTCCCTGCAGAACGTTGTTGAGATGCTTAAAGAAGTGTTAGTCAGTTGGCAAGAAAGAGGTCAGGTGAAGATGGTGGATGAAGCAAAATTTTGTAGCCCAATTTCGTCAAGTTTTGAAGTGTTGGTTGTGCGATATGCAGTTGCGCATTGTCATGGAGAAGAATTGGGCCCATTCTGTTGACCAATGTCAGCAGCAGGCATCACAGTTCCTGGTACATCTCATCAATTTGCTGAGCATACTTCTCAGATGTAATGGTTTTGCTAGGATTCAGAAAGCTGTAGTGGATCAGACTGGTAGCAGACTACAAAACAGTGACCAAGACTTTTTTTTTTGGTGAAAGTTTGGCTTTGCGAAGCATTTCTGGAGCTTCTTCTCAGTCCAACCACTGAACTGGCCTTTGATGGTCATTGTTTAAAATCCACTTTTCATTGCACCATGTCATAATCTGATCAAGAAATGGTTCATTGTTGTTGAATAGAAAAGGAGAAGACAACACTTCAAAACAATGATTTCAATCAGCTCGTGAGGCACTCACATACCAAGTTTGTTCACCTTCCCAATATGCAAAACTTCTTGAACCACCACTGCACTCTACATTAATTAGCAGTTCCTGGGCTAAATGTGTTGTTGATGTTGTGAGTTGTCTCCGCTTTATGACTCATTTTGAACTCGAATAAAAAATCACTCAAATTTGCTTTTTTGTCTAACATCATTTCTATAGTGTAAAATAAATATAAAATAAATAGCAAGTAATAAGTTATTAGCAAAAAAGCAATAAATGAGCATTAAAATGATGTACAACATAATCATTTATTTAAGAAAGTATTCCAATATCAAGTGGCAAAGTTCAATGATGCAAAACTGCAATTACTTTTGCATCAAATTAATAGTCTAAGCCACCTCTCTTCTGGACTGTATTTTTTGGCTGCATTGGTTCTTATTTGCAACAGTGTGTTCTTTCGTTCCGATGTACAGACTCTCTAGTTGTGTGGGTTCCAGAGCACAGGGGCTCAGTAGTTGCTGCATAGGGGCCGCCTGTGGGGAGTAGGGATCCAGCCCACACCCCCTACATTACAAGGTAAATTCTTAAACACTGGACCACCAGGGAAGCGCCTGTCAGTTGTTTCTTACCTCATCCTCCATTTACCCGCTGTCAGGACCCTGGCATGAAACAGATGGCATGTGACATGATGTAACTGTGGTGAAGGAACCAACAAGGAATGATGAAACGTGCCAAGACCAGTCCCATGTCCTAGTGGGCAAGGCAAGGGGGTGGTCACTGCAGCCCAGAGTCAGCAGTGACTGTAGGAGGCTTCCTCCTGACATCGGCCGAGGAGTTGGGTAGAAGAACTTGGGGGCTGTCAAACCCCCAGCTCAGCTCAGCAGGCATGTTTTGTCAGAAGTAAAGTTCCCTAGTTGATCTCTCCTTCTTAATCCTCCCATCTGCTGAATCTAATGGGAATCCAGAAGGCCAGCTAGTCTGATTGATATTCTCTATAAAGATCAGCCTTCCAGGATAGACAAGGAAGAAAGTGGGTAAGGAGAGCCACAAAATATCCAATACGCTCCTCTCCATCCTTTTTTTACGCAATAAGGTGATCTTTCAGTATACATTTATACCTTGTAAATCCAAAATGTAAAATACTCATCACAGCTAGAAAGAAAGTCAAGCTTCTCACCATGCCTCCTCCTGCTAATCTTTTCATTTAAACCCCTCCCCGCCAGCCAATTTCTCTCTCTCCCTCCCAGCTCCACTGACCCAGGACACAGCTAGTTCTGGCTGACCCAATGTCTTCAAAATTCCTTTATTGTTTCTGTCCAGAATGCTCATAGTCCTTTTGCAAATTACAAAGAAGGAAAAATAAGAGTCAATACTCTTGCAAACCATGGTGACTGACTTCTGTGAGGGACAATGATCTGTGAGGTAGGAAAAGGTCTGTTATTATTTTACATACAGAACTCAGTGAAGGATTGATGTTTACATATAGACATGGGAGAAAGAGAGAGAGAGACGCACACTCACTGAATAGAATTCAAGGCAGAGGGCAAAACAACTACCCAATGTTGAGTGAGAACAGGCTTGTTTTGCTTGAAAGAATGAAGTGTCCTGAATGACTTGCCCAGTAAAGGGAGAGGGAACCAAGGAAGACAACTCAGAGTAGCTGGGGCCAGATCAGGTTCGGCTTTGCAGGCCTTTGTAGGGATGTTGCCTTTTGTTGTGAATGAAATGAGAGGTTGTGGGCGGGTTTTAATCGGGGGTGAGGGGTTGGGGTGGGTGGTGGTAGTGGTGGTTTATAAGCTGATTTAAATTTTAAGCAGATTTTCTCATAGCAGTGTTGAGAATAGTCTAGCACTGAAGTCTTTATTAAATTTGTTACAATATTGCTTCTGTTTTCTGTTTTGGCTTTTTGGGCAAGAGGCATCTGAGATCTTAGCTCCCAGACCAGGGATTGATCCCACACCTGTTGCTTTACAGGGCAAAGTCTTACTACTGGACCACCAGAGAAGTCCCTGGTTATACACTTTCTTTCTTTTTGATCACAGCCTTGATGATACAATAGTCCTGACATATCAGTAGGGCTCGAGACGACTAATCAACAAAGGAACAAATTTCCAGTTGCTCTACAGAGAAAATATCAGCATTTTCAGGCTAAAGGAATTTTCCAAGGGAAACATGAAAGCTCTAAAAGTATGACTTTTGTTTCTCCTAAAGCATCCAGCAAGTACAGACTCAGAGAAGAGCCTCAATTATTACTTGGTTGTATTGAAATGAAGTAGTGAATGCTTACAAGTTTTAGAATTCTTTTGATATATATTCCAGTGAGTTTCTTTGAAGTTAATTTTTTGGTCTTCTTTCTGAATCCCTACCTGTGACTCATCCTTGGTATTTAAGTGCTTAAGGAGAAACTGGTGCATATGTTGCCAGATTGGCATAATTGGTGGATATGTCTGTAAAAATCCAGAGAATATATTTATAAAAAAAATCACACAGATATCCTCCTGAGAGCAAAAGATTCTAACAATTTTCATCTAAGAAAGTTCTTACAGCTTTTAGTGAGACACATGTATGTACCTATGATTATTTATTTTGAAACCTTTCCATGGATACTTTTGTTTTTAATATATTTTCTACTTTTGATGCTATTGTGTGTGTGTGCATGCTAACTCATTTCAGTCATGTCCAACTCTTTGCGACACTATGGACTGTAGCCTGCTAGGCTTCTCATGGGATTCTGGACTGCGTTGCCACACCCACCTCCAGAGATCTTCCTGACTCAGGATTCAAATCCATGTCTCTTACATCTCCTGCATTGGCAGGCAGGTTCTTTACCACTAGGGCCACCTGAGAAACTCATTATTGTGTATATATCTGTGTATTTTCCACTTTTGATGTTATTGCATATAAGTTTTTTAATGTATTTTCTACTTTTGGTGTTATTGCGTATAGAAAATGTTTTAACAATTAAAAAATTCTGCTCCATTTTTCAGAAAACTATAGTTTTAAAGCTGTATATATAGTTTTTAAAGCTACATTATAGTTATATATACATGGTTCAGTTCAGTTCAGTCACTCAGTTGTGACTGACTCTCTGCGACCCCATGAATCACAACACGCCAGGCCTCCCTGTCCATCACCAACTCCCGGAGTTCACTCAAACTCATGTCCTCAGAGTCGGTGATGCCATCCAGCCATCTCATTCTTTGTCGTCCCCTTCTCCTCCCGCCCCCAATCCCTCCCAGCATCAGTCTTTTCCAGTGAGTCAACTCTTCGCATGAGGTGGCCAAAGTATTGGAGTTTCAGCTTTAGCATCAGTCCTTCCAATGAACACCCAGGATCGATTTCCTTTAGAATGGACTGGTTGGATCTCCTTGCAGTCCAAGGGACTCTCAAGAGTCTTCTCCAGCACCACAGTTCAAAAGCATCAATTCTTCGGCAATACATATGTACATATAATTATACAAAAATATGTATATTTTGAAATAATAAATGAATATTGTACATATAAGAGTTAATGATTTTATTTTTATGACTATAAATTGCTTTAGAAATTATGCAGATAATATTTCAATTTTAATTATAGCCAAAAAACCTTCTGTGTAATTGAGTCTGAATTTAGTCCTTTTGAAATGAAATTAATGATTCATTCTAACATATGTTTGTTACTTAAAATTACCCCAAGAGTTTTAGCCTAAATATAACAACCACATAAGACCGTTAGTATTAAAATTACATATGGGGCCATTAGTTATATTTAAAATGAATGAATAATAAATACTTCCAATCATAGTTTTTCACTATTTTATGAGCTATTTTTTTCTGAGAATGTAATGAAAGCTAACTTTTGAAATTTTCAGTGTGTGATTTTTTTCCATTTAAAAAATGCATTTCTCTTCATTATGGAACTCATTCTGTTCCTCTTCTCTCACCCCTGCATGACAGAACTATATTTAATTTATTGTTTCCCACTAGTTAACATCTTGAGACTTAGTGAAGTTATCTGTTTGACTCAAGATTTTTATCTATGGAGGTACACATCAATTCTGTCTGGTAGAAAAGAGAATTCCAAAGGCTATAGTTTATGGTCCTTTGAAATTCAGCTAGTTTTCTATGTAAATCAACAATCTTATTTTTATATTGCTCACTAATATTGAGCTTCTCGAATGCCCCTTGAACTAGGTGTATGTGTGTGTGCGTGTGTATTCCAGTAAAACCTTATTTATGAAGGCAGGTAGTGGGCTGGATTTGGCCCTTGGGCTGTAGCTTGCCAACCTGGGCTATACAGTATTTCATTGCAGTGCAAAGTTTTTAGCAACCATGTGAAAATATTCAACCCACCTGCCCTCACCTTGCCCGGATTTTCTCTCCTGTTGGTAGGTAGGTGGGATAATTTGGCCTCTTAGATTCAGAAGCCCAGGATGCCTTCTTCAGGGGAAAGACACAGGATAGCTCTGGACCCTGGTGCTTAAACACTAAACCTCTAGAACACCTTGGTGTTGGCTTCAGTGTTTTGACTCTTCTCTCTCACCTTTAGCCATACTGAAGGCAGTGTCACTTGCCCTCAAGCTTAGAAGTATCTTTGAACCAGTTATAACATCTTCCTGATTTTTCATCAAATGAGTCCACTGGCAGATGAATGAAGAAGGAAGATATGGTATACATACGATGGGATATTCAGTTCAGTTCAGTTCAGTTCAGTCGCTCAGTCGTGTTCGACTCTCCGCGACCCCATGAATCACAGCACGCCAGGCCTCCCTGTCCATCACCAACTCCCGGAGTTCACTCAAACTCATGTCCACAGAGTCGGTGATGCCATCCAGCCATCTCATTCTCCGTCGTCCCCTTCTCCTCCCGCCCCCAACCTTTCCCAGCATCAGAGTCTTTTCCAGTGAGTCAACTCGTCGCATGAGGTGGCCAAAGTATTGGAGTTTCAACTTTAGCATCAGTCCCTCCAATGAACATCCAGGATTGATCTCCTTTAGAATGGACTGGTTGGATCTCCTTGCAGTATAAGGCTCAGTCTTAAAAAAGAATGAATAATGTCATTTGTGGGCTTAAAGATAATATAAGTAAAGTAAATTAGAAAAAGAAAGACAAATATATGATATCATCTATACATGGAGTCTAAAAAATGATACAAAGAAATCTATATATAAAACAGAAATTTACCCACAGACATAGAAAACAAATACATGATTCAGTTCAGTTCAGTTTAGTTCAGTCAATCAGTCATGTCCGACTCTTTGAGACCCCATGAATCACAGCACGCCAGGCCTCCCTGTCCATCACCAACTCCTGGAGTTCACTCAAACTCATGCCCATCGAGTCGCCCGTGATGCCATCCAGCCATCTCATTCTTTGTCGTCCCCTTCTCCTCCCGCCCCCAATCCCTCCCAGCATCAGAGTCTTTTCCAGTGAGTCAACTCTTTGCATGAGGGGGCCAAAGTATTGGAGTTTCGGCTTTAGCATCAGTCCTTCCAATGAACACCCAGGATTGATTTCTTTTAGAATGGACTGGTTGGATCTCCTTGCAGTACAAGGGACTGTCAAGAGTCTTCTCCAACACCACAGTTCAAAAGCATCAATTCTTTGGCAATCAGCTTTCTTCACAGTCCAACTCTCACATCCATACATGACCACTGGAAAAACCATAGCCTTGACTAGACGCACCTTGGTTGGCAAAGTACCAAAGGGGAAAAGTGGTGGTGGGGGAAGGGATAAATTAGCAGTTTTGGATTAACATATGCACACTATCATATATAAAATAACCAACAAGGACCTACTGTATTATAGCACAGGGAACTATACTCAATATTTTTAATACCCATAAGGGAAAAGAATCTGGGGAAAAAGCTAGATATGCATGTATAACTAAATTAATTTGCTGTACACTGGAAACTAACACAGCGTTGTGAATCAACTATACTTCAAAAAAAAAAGAAATTTTCAAATGAAGTACATAAAACATGTAATTGTAATTACATGAGACTCAAGATCTTATCAATCTAAAGTTATTCTGTGACTGTACAAAGAATATTGCCACCTTTGAACTGATATAAAGATGCTAAGTAAAATGTATCATGCATCATCTCAACTCAAAGATAGCCACTTTTTAAAAAAAAGATTTTTTTCTCTTCTTCTCTGTTCTGTAATGTGTTGAAAATTGTTCTACCAAAATTTACATCTACCTAGAATGAGACCTTATTTGGAGAGAGGATCTTCATAGATATATTTAAAGACATTGATATAAAATTATCCTGGATTTTGAGTGGGCCATGCATCCAAAGGGGCTTCCCTGGTGGCTCCGATGGTAAAGAATCCACCTGCAATGCATAAGACCAGGTTCTACCCTGGGTCAGGAAGATCCCCTGGAGAAGGGAATGGCTACCCACTCTGGTATTCTTGCCTGGAAAATCCCATGAGCAGAGAAGCCTGGCAGGCTACAGTCCACAGGGTTGAAAAGAGCGGGACATGACTGAGTAACTAAGCATAGCATAGCCTACATTCAAAGAGCAGTTTCCTTTCAGGAAGAGATGAAAACACAGAGATCAGGGGAGAAGGCCACATGAAGGTAGAGGCAGGATGGGAATGGGCTGATTCAAGCCAACACAGCCAGAAGCCACAGATGCTGGAAGAACAGAAATGACCTTCCTCTGGACCCTTCAGAGGGAGCGTGGTTCTACCAAAACCTCGATTTTGGACTTCTGACCTCTGGAATAGTGAGGAAATTAATTTCTCTTCTTTTAAGCCTCTGATTTATCATAATTTGTTATGGCACCTCTAAAAAACCAATACCTCCCATTTTGATTCTTTTTCTTCCATTGATATACCTTTCACAGGCAAGCCTATGGGGCTTACTTATCTGTTAAAAAAAAAAATCCTCTGTACCTTGAGAGCTACTTTTCACATTTAAAAATGACCTTTGCCTATTTTCTTAAAAAAAATATAGCCAAGTTTATAATGGTGAATTCATACATAATCATTAGTGAGTATTTCTCTCTTATTTAAAAATTCCAAACAGTCCCTTCTAAAGGAGATCAATCCTGGGTGTTCATTGGAAGGACTGATGCTAAAGCTGAAACTCCAATACTTTGGCCACCTCATGCGACAAGTTGACTCACTGGAAAAGACTGATGCTGGGAAGGATTGGGGGCAGGAGGAGAAGGGGACGACAGAGAATGAGATGGCTGGATGGCATCACCAACTTGATGGACATGAGTTTGAGTGAACTCCGGGAGTTGGTGATGCACAGGGAGGCCTGGCATGCTGTGATTCATGGGGTTGCAAAGAGTCGGACACAACTGAGTGACTGAACTGAACTCAAGTTTTCCCCAGTAGTATTACAAGCTTTGTTTAATATTATTTTCAATCTCCATACATTAATATCTCTTATAAAGTGACTTTAATTTCTTTAAATTTCTCCCTAACTTTAGGAATTCAAGTTTTTGAAAGATTTGATCTTTTAAGTAAAATCGTGTACATCATATCTCCTTATTTCCATAAAAGAAGTATTTAGAGAAGTGGAAAACGCCCAGTTAAAAAGTAGGAATACTATTTTGGTTTCATGATTCACAATGAAAAATTGTTCCTTCAAAGATATTCAAGAGCATTCAATATTAGCATTTTAATTGCCAACTTATTTATGAAATATAAAATTGTGTTACTTAAATATGCACTTTAAAATTATTAGCAAATTTTAATCATTTCAAAACACTTATTAACCATTAGTACAGGCTATTTTTCAAATTTATCAGGTTGTGTCCCTTGGCTCTTTATCATTTGGGGTTTGCAGAGGTCTGCTGTGGCTGCCCTAACAGAGTATCAGACACCTGACAGGTTACAGAGCAGAGATTATTGGCTCATAGTTCTTGGAGGCTAGAAATGTGAGATCCAGGTGTTGGTTAGTTTAACCCAGGTTGGTTCCTAAGGGCAGCAAGGAAGAGTATATTTTAGGCCTGTCTCCTCGCCTCTGGGGGTTTGCTGGCAACCTTGGCTTATAGTTTCATGAAGCTAATCTGTGCCTACCCCTTCATAAGGCATTCTGCTTGTATACACATCTGTTTCTGTGTCCAAATTTCCCCTTTTATAGAGACATCGGTACAATTAGATTAGTGCTACTGTTGGCCGCTCAGTCATATTCAACTCTTTATGACCCCACAGACTGCAGCCTGCCAGGCTCCTATGTCCATGGGATTTCCCAGGCAAGAATACTGGAGTGAGTTGCCATTTCCTTCTTTCCCAATTAGATTAGGGCCCACCCTAAGATCTTACATTTTTGCTTGATTAGCTCTGTAAAGGTCAGTTTAGTTGCTCAGTCGTGTCCAACTCTTTGCGACCCAATAAACCGCAGCACGCCAGACCTCCCTGTCCATCACCAACTCCCACTCACGTCTATTGAGTCGGTGATGCCATCCAACTATCTCATTCTCTGTCGTCCCCTTCTCCTCCCGCCCTCAATCTTTCCCAGCATCAGGGTCTTTTCAAATGAGTCAGCTCTTCACATCATGCGGCCAAATTATTGGAGTTTCAGCTTCAACATCAGTCCTTCCAATGAACACTCAGACTGACCTCCTTTAGGATGTACTGGTTGATCTCCTTGCAGTCCAAGGGACTCTCAAGAGTCTTCTCCAACACCACAGTTCAAAAGCATCAATTCTTTGGTGCTTAGCTTTCTTTATAGTCCAATTCTCACATCCACATATGACTACTGGAAAAACCATAGCCTTGACTAGATGGACCTTTGCTGGCAAAGACCTCTGTAAAGACCTCATGACGAATAAAGTCATGTTGTGAGTTAGTGAGGCTCAGGATTTCAATATCTTTTTCCCCCAGGGATACAGTTCAACTCAGAACAATGTCTCAATGTTTTTCTTACCTCAGTCTCTGGAATTGCAGGTGGATTCTTTTACCATCCCAGCCACCAGGGAAGGCTCTTATAAATATTAAAGATATTAAGTATCTACAACATTTTTACAAATATATTTTCCAGGCTTGCTGTTTGAGTTTTAATTCTCTTTATGACCGGTAATTGTTTTGCTTTTAATTTTGCCTCTGCTACCTTGTTTGTATGTGTTGTAAATATTGTACACAAACATATACAATATTTATTTTATATTGTATAATGTTTCTACACTCAGAGATGTTTCACATTTTTGTGTGGTCAAATTCATTCATTTTTTCATCATTATATTGCTAATTGATCTTAGAAAGTCTTTATATAGAGATGAAAAGTTACCAACTTCTGTTTCCTACTTTTTGAATAAAATATTATATTTTTGAATTCAAAACTTACTCTTCTACTCACCTGGAATTTCTTTGAGGCCCTTTTAAAAGATGGTTGTCCTGAACATATTTTCATATATGAAAACATGTACAAAGCAATCTATTTTGTACATACACTATACAACATCTTCACGGTCTTAAGTCAGAACTTTTGTTTTGCCCAGTGACAAATATAAGTGTCTTTCCTTTGTCTTAAGTTGTATTTTTCAATTTATATTTCAACTATTTTTATATAATGAGTCTTTAACGGGAGTCTTATATCTGTCACCATTTAGGTATGTGACTTTGAGTAAGAGATTTAACTTCTTTGGATTTGGTTTCTTCATTTGTAAAATAAAGATGCTGAATAGTATTTTCATGAGGTATCTCTCAAGACCTGAAATTCTGTCATTCTACCCAGTCAGCCTCATGTGAAATGAAAATGGTGCAGTTATTTGTAGCCAAATAAGCCGGGAGTTGGTGATGGACAAGGAGGCCTGGCGTGCTGTGATTCATGGGGTCGCAGAGAGTCAGACACGACTGAGCAACTGAACTGAACTGACTGAAGGAAACTATTGCATATGAGAAAAGGTGAAGTCTGAGAGTAACAACTGTTTTCAGAAAGTATCTTTTTTCCTTTTAGAGCCTCAGTTTCTTCCAATTTAAAATAAGTGGAGTTGTTTAAAATATTATGATTTGAGCAACTTTGGAGGAGCCTGGTAGGCTACAGTCCATGGGATTGCTAGGAGTCAGACACAAATGAGCGACTTCACTTTCACTTTCATGCATTGGAGAAGAAAATGGCAACCTACTCCAGTGTTCTTGCCTGGAGAATCCCAGGGATGGGGGAGCCTGGTGGGCTGCCATCTATGGGGTCGCACAGAGTCGGACACGACTGAAGTGACTTAGCAGCAGCAGCAGCAGAGTATTAGTGGAAAATGCAGGGAAAAGGAGATGTTGGCGTCACTGAATATTTCAATGATCGTGATGGAATGGTTGATGGAAAAATGAAATAAGTGGACAAGAGAAGGCAAATAATCTTTCAGCAAATTCAGGATTGAGTTCACATTTCAGCTATCAGAATTAGTGATTGGTATTTTAGGTAGGCATATTTATTTATCATTGACATATTTCTCCTACTGTGTGACATAGTTGGCCAAATATAAGCAAGGAAAAAAGAAAATTCAGGTTATGTCATGTCTGTCAGAAAAGTTATCAGCAGTTATGAAATTAAAAATTCATATTGTATAGATTCCCTCCAGTTACTGAAGGAGGATGTGAGAGATTAACAGATAAGCTATTTTAGTTGTAGATATATAAGCCATCTGTTTAGAATGGATGTTCATTATATTCTTTGCCTTGCTGCCCTTAGAAACAGAATCCCACCTTAAGGGAAACCTTCTGGGTGTTCTAGGAGCAGGACCTCAGCCTCACAGCTGTATCTCTGGATGCCTGGACCTCAGCATCCCAGCTGTATCTCTGGATGCCTGGACCTCAGCCTCACAGCTGTATCTCTGGATGCCTGTCCTATGGCACCTCCAGCAGTGGAGTCAACACTCTCTTCTCCCCTCTGTGTTTCCCTCAGGAAAGAGGGAACCCCCTGGAAAGCCTTTAAAATAGAGTAACTACAAGCAAATGCAAGAAAGCTTGGTGCTAATAACTTGATAGGCTTTCTTCTCTCTCATTTTCATTTCCAGTTAGCTCTGAAATATTATTTCGGAAATTATTTTGCATATTTTTCATCTGCTCATGTGAAGTGAGGGAGAGAAGAAGACTGGGCAAACCAAGTAAAACCTGTGTTTCCTCTTTCTGTAGAGGACCTTTTCCTTAATCAGAATGAGATCCGTTATTTCTTACGGCTGATGGGTTGGTGGTAAATTACAATTTACTGCAGCAGTAAGAGTAAGAAATCATCCATTCTGTTTCAGATACCCAAAACAGGATTTTTACAACTTGAGTGAGCAAATCAGCCTGGATTCCATGGTGTATGAATTTGACTCCTTTCCTATCAAGTCAAGGCATCGAATTTTATGCACCAGAAGTTGTCATCAGAAAGTGAGTAAAATCAGTCTAAATGGATCCAGGAAATGGAAACTAAGTTAAGTGTTGGAATTTCACCATTTGAGCTAAATGATGATATGGTGGTCCTGAGAAACCTATAGCTTGTTAAAGGTGGTTTGAAAAGCACCCTTTCCTATGTTTCTCTGGGGACAACAACCTCCAGGAGAAGCCCTCGTCCGGAGTCCCTTCCGCCTTGTGCAGGAGCTTAGAGGTATTGGTGAAAGGTAGTTCCTCGAGGGAATCTGACAAAAAGCTCCCGCTTTCCCTGGCTTGTGTGCACTGTGAAAAGGTAAGCCCAAGGCATCGGTGTCCTTCACTCCCACTCCCCAACAGGTGTGGAGGCACTTAGCGATGGCTGTTGACATAGGAGAGGACTGGTTGTTTAGTCGCTCAGTCGTGTCCAACTCTTGAGACCCCATGGACTACAGCCTGCCAGGCTCCTTCGTCCATGGAGATTCTCCAGGCAACAATACTGGAGTAGGTTGCCATTTCCTTCTCCAGGGGATCTTCCCCACCCAGGGGCTGAACGGGGGTCTCCCGCATTGTAGGATTGTAGGCAGACTCATTGTCTGAGCCACCGGGGAAGTCAGAATGTGAAAAAACTTACAAAAGAATTTCAAAAGCTATCAAAGTCTCTGAAAATAGATACGAAAGGATATAACTAATCATTATTCATGAGCTCCCTGATTCACCTCTATCAGACTTTCCACCTCTATATTTTTCTTTGCTTATATCATCACTGCTTCTTGACATGATGTCTTAGTACCGCTCCACAGACAGACTAGGAAAGTAACTCTTTTCCCCCGGTATGATTAATAGTAATTTTTTTTGAGAAATCATCAATTTACAATTAATTTCTTAAAAATAATCAGTTTCACAGAATTTCCTTTCAGTTTCACAACTTACCTCGGGTTGGCCAAAATTTTGTTCAGGTTTTTCCATAACAACTTACTGAAAAACCCAAATGAATATTTTGGCCAACCCAATAATTAGCAATGCCATGTAGATTTTTTTACCATTGCTGTCAAATCTAGAAAACCCCCTGTCAAGCTTCTGTTATATGTTTAGTTTACCATTTCGGGACATTTCAGGTCTCTTTAAATGCTTTTTAAACTGACTAAAGTAGTCCTAGAAAACTTTCAAGACTGCTAGCAATAATTTAACTTACAAAGAAATGAATGTAAATTGCAAAAATAGATTAAATTTAGACAGTATGTATTTCCTGCTAAATGTCCCTGTAGGCTGATTCCAAAACTTCCCATGGCTATGGAAACAGTCAATGGTCTTCACCAGTTGTAGTTAATGTATTAATATTGCAAGTTCCATTAAAATGTATCACCCTGTGAGTAGATTCTAGAGCCCCAGAAGGGACCTGTGCAGGTAAGCAATTTCAGAAGCTTAAGTGTCATGATTTTTCATAGTCTCCTCAGCTCTGGCTTGAAGGGGATCCCTCAGATTTGCAGAGAAGCAGGGGAAGAGGTAAATCTGAGAAAGATGAAAGACCCAAAAGAAAACATAAAAATTTAAAATGTTTTCAGTGTATTGTCATGTACCATTATTATCATATTAAATTGACTATTTTCTACTTTTTACCTCCACCAGCCTCCAGTTCCAAGCTACCCAGAAAGTCAAGGTTCAGGTAGACATCACATCTGTTCATCAGAAATAAAGAAGCTGTGTTTTTGTTGTACTCTTGAATAAACATGAATAAACGTAGGACATTATTCCATGTGGTTTTCAAGTTACTATTTAATTACTTTTAATATCATAATATTTAATTACACTGTCCAACTATTATCTTATTTGTTTCTAATTATTAGACCTATAGGAGAGAAGCTTTAAATTGTTCAATCAGAATTTCTTAATATTATTCTAAAGTCAACATCAAGGACTAGCACCAAATAACATACCAGAAGCATGACAGATGATAGACCTTTAAGTTTCCAAGTGAAGAAATTCCAACAGTCCACTGTCCTTTGAAGCTATTTATAGCATTATTATCTTTTTTCCAGCTGTAGCATGCGGGAATTTTGGTTCCACAACCAGGGTTCAACCTCATTCCCCCTGTATTTGGAGCACAGAGTCTTAACTACTGGATTGCCAGGGAAGTCCCTGCCATCATTTTTCTAAACCCAAGCATGCTGACAGGCATAAATTCATAATGTAGATCTGAAGAAGGAATTCATAGGGCCTGGACTCCATCTTAGGCCTGTTCATGTGATCATGCTCAGCCACCTTTCCAATGGACTCTGAACTCTGTGTTTAGTGCCTATGAAAATGACGACAGAATGATAAGACCCTCTCCAGACAGGGGAACCTTGAAGATCGTATCTAGGTTACTCATCACCTAAGAGAAAACATACACTAATCACCCCTTCCTCCAGGCCATAAATTTTTCTGTATCTATCGGAGTGTAACCTCGGGTTTATTGATTATCGGCTAATTGTTTGACTGTTTGAGCACATGAGGACATAGCACGTGAATGATGGGGTTATTGGGATTGTATTTTCCTTGCTTTACGTAAGTCTCAAGGAATTTAGAGTGGTGGGTTCAGACGCGTATGCATGGGGTAGAAAAGATTTTCACAAATGTTGGTCGGGGTCCTTGGCTAAGAGGAGACTCTGTCTTGGGCCCGCCGGTGTAATAAACTGCACTTCACTATCTGCATCAGCCTTCTGAGTGAGTTTGTTTCCCGGAATGCATGGCTACAACAGATGGAGTTGTTTTTCCAACTTCTCTCCTTGCCACTCTGAACTTACTTGTGCCCGTGGACTTGACATGTAGTTAGAATCCAAGATGCAAAGCTGAGCAAGTAAAATCACATTCAGAAACCTCAGAAGGCTTCAAATTGGGTCACTGACTCAAACAGTCTCTTGGTGGCTACAGATGGGAGAGAAGCCGAGGATGCATATTCCTCTTTATTGAGCATCTACTCCCCACAAAGAGGATAGAATTGCAAGTACTTTTGTTCTCTTTGGGCAGAGTATGGTGTTCATGTAAAGTTTTCTAGGCAGGTACTTTGTAGATTGACATGTGAGGTATTAGGGATTAAGAGAGTAGGTGATGTATTTTGAAAGCGTGGGGGGTGAGAACATGGCACATTTTCAGTGTAGAAAAAAAACTTAGACTCTGGGGTAGACATTGAATTTGGAGTCAAAGAGTGGGGACCAGTATCAGCAGTGGATATTTTACGGGAGTTTGTCTGGAGTGGCAGGTGGAAAGTCAGTCTTTCTATTCCTTCAGTTCAGTTCAGTCCTTCCGTTCCGTTCCGTTCAGTCGCTCAGTTGTGTCCGACTCTTTGCGACCCCGTGGACTGTAGCCTACCAGGCTTCTCCATCCATGGGATTCTCCAGGCAAGAATACTGGAGTGGGTTACCATTTCCTTCTCCAGGGGATCTTCCTGACCCAGGGATCGAACCCAGGTCTCCCGCATTGGAGGCAGACGCTTTAACCTCTGAGCCACCAGGGAAGCCGTGTCCAACTCTTTGCGACCCCATGAATCACAGCACCCCAGGCCTCCCTGTCCATCACCAACTCCCGGAGTTCACTCAAACTCATGTCCATTGAGTCGGTGGTGCCATCCAGCCATCTCATTCTCTGTCGTCCCCTTCTCCTCCCACCCCCAATCCTTCCCAGCATCAGTCTTTTCCAGTGAGTCAACTCGTCGCATGAGGTGGCCAAAGTATTGCAGTTTCAGCTTTAGCGTCAGTCCTTCCAATGAACACCCAGGATTGATCTCCTTTAGAATGGACTGGTTGGATCTCCCTGCAGTCCAAGGGACTCTCAAGAGTCTTCTCCAGCACCACAGTTCAAAAGCATCAATTCTTCGGCGCTCAGCTTTCTTCACAGTCCAACTCTCACTTCCATACATGACCACTGGAAAAACCATAGCCTTGACTAGACAGGAACTTAAATACTCAGTACTTAAGGAGAAAACAGAGTAATAGTTCTGTCTTGCCACTTTGTTACCAGAATCATCCTTTACCTTTACTTTGAAACTCAGCAGTTTAACTTGGAGAGAGTAAAAAGGGAATGGTTAGAATTTTTTCCCCCATAAATGTTAATTTTCCTTGATCTTGGTGATTTACATAGCTTCTATAGCATTTAGACAAGCTAACATTTTGCAGAAATGAAGCATAAAAGCGGTTGCCAAAGCCTATCTTGGGCTAGGCATTTTAACTTATGTTATCTTGTAATTCTCACGGATAATATGAGAAATTATTATGAGCATTTATGGATTAGAAAGGAAGCTTAATGAGCTTGGGCAGGAGGTTAAGTAAGCTCATAAGAAGATACTCAGAATTTGAACACAGGTCATCTGTATTTACCAATCTAACAATGAAAATGTAAATTTTGAACAAAATTGAATTTAGGCCAATACCATAAAGCCAGTCCCTAAAATCTAATTTTTTTTTGGTGTTTTAAATGCACATGCTATGAACTGCAAAGTATACATAATAATAAATTGCCAGTTTAATAATTTTCATTTTGACCACACAACCTCAAATTCAAAGGAAATCTTAACTAGGGGGAAAATGCATTATGTATACAAGGCTGAGTCCAAGATTTCCAATTATTTTCATGTGGTCTGCACTCTGTCTTCAGAACAATCAATTAGACGCTTGCCTCCTGGTGTGAATGTGTGAATACAAATGAGGAATGAGGAGCATATCCACATCATCAGAATATAGATCAAATCCGTTCCCCAGGTTGGTTTGTTCCCTAAATGTTCCTTTTAGGGAATGGCTATAACCTGGGAAACCTTACGTGTGCTCACGGTAACAACGACAAAAATCTAAAATTACTTTAGAAAAAACTGTAATTTATAAATTTGGAGATATTTCAGAGTCAATCTAAGGTTCTGAGGTAAATGATCTGATATTTAAATACGTATGTTAAGAAGTTCTCACGAGATGTATGCCATTGTGACCTACTTTTTTACTCAATAGGGAACTGGAATTATACATTTCAAATAAGAGAAACGGAAGGCTTTTTAAATCTTCAGAATGAATTGATTCATTTTTGGCTGCGCCGGGTCTCCCTCGCTGCACGTGGACTTTCTGCGGCTGTGGGTAGCAGGGCCGCTTTTCGTCGTGGTGTGCGGACTTCTCGCGCTGGGTTCTGTCGTGGCAGAGCACAGGCTCCAGCACTCGGGCTCAGTAGTTAGTTGCTCCCTGGCACATGGGACCTTCCTGGAATAGGGACTGTGTACCCTGCACTGGCAGGCAGATTCTTAACCACTGGATCACCAGGGAAGTCTGAGAAATGTAAGACTTTTAATAAAATTCAGTGACCTGGTGTGAACAAGGCGTCTGGCCTCATGCCTGGCACGCAGTTGTCACAGTAGAGTTAGTTTCCCTCTAGCTTAACAGATGGGAAAAGCAAGGGTTAAAGAAAACAACTGAAACAAAAGCAATTTTAGAATTCCTTTAGCTGAGACTCTTAAGTATATTTCTATTCAAATGAGGATGGTTACTTAAAGTTCAGACATATCATGAAGACTTCCCTGGTGGCTCAGACGATAAAGAATCTGCCTACAATGCAGAAAACCCGGGTTTGATCCCTGGGTTAGGGAGATCCCTTGAAGAAGGGACTGGCTACCCATTCCAATATTCTTGCCTGGAGAATTCCATGGACGAGGAACCTGGTGGGCTATCAGAGAATTCTATTTGGATGATGATTACTTAAAATTCAGATATATCTTACATTCACTATTTGATTTAATCATTAAAGACTTGAAAAATGTTAGCCATAATCATTTAAGACCTGGTTAATATTTTGCTGCCTCCTTATTTAAAAGGTGATCAAGTTTAAAGGGCTTTCTTTCAACTTTTCACTACCTTTTATCAAGCTCCACAAAGTCAATAAAGACAATGAGTATAAATTGATTTGTCTATTATACAGTATTTCCCTGATTGTGTGTCTTCATCTGCAGTATAAGAGATATTACCACTTTATGCTGATTAAATATTCAACGCAGTAAGTTGAGACACACATTCTCTCAATACCTGCTGCTGACGCTTTGGACTGGTTCAGAAATAAAATGTAAAGTACATTTGAAATACACTGTATTATTCTAATAAATACTGCTTTAACAGAAACCTGTTGATGGTCATGGCAGCTGGGTTGAATAAAAGTAACCTCTGGCCTGGCTACAGATGATGGAATCAGGGATTATGGTACCTGATTCAAACATGTCCACTGGCATCTGCTCTTGGAAAAGACCATTTCCTCCTGAGGTGGCCAAGGTGAAGCTCTGTTTAGTGATTTGACCCATTCTACATAATGAAAGAAAAATAATCATCCTTTGTATATATAAACTATGAAATAAACAAAGAGAAGGCAAGCCACTTGACTTAGCTGTGAAGAGTCTGGTGCAGACTACCACTACAATAATATCTTACTTTAAAAAAAACTGAAACCCAAACACAGATGAATGGGGTGGTTACAGAGACAGAGAAACATTCTCTATGTCTGCGTCTCTATTTCTGCTTTCCAAATAGGTTCATCTGTACCATTTGCCTAGATTTTACATATATTATATATTCCACAAATATATATATATATATATATTCTCTTTCTAATGTCTCTGCAAATGGCAAAACTCCATTCCTTTTTATGGCTGAGTAATATTCCATTGCTGCTGCTGCTGCTAAATCACTTCAGTTGTGTCCGACTCTGTGCGACCCCATAGACAGCAGCCCACTAGGCTCCTCTGTCCCTGGGATTCTACAGGAAAGAATACTGGAGCGGGTTGCCATTTCCTTCTCCATGTATATATATGCTCCATCTTCATTATCCACTCCTCTGTCAATGGACATTTAGGTGGCTTCCATGTCCTCGCATTTGTAAATAATGCTGCAATAAACATTTTAGTGCATGTATCTTTTGGAATCATAGTTTTCTCTGGATGTGTGCCCAGGAGTGAGATTGCTAGGTCATATGGTAGTTCTATTTTTGGTTTTTAAAGAAACTTCCATACTGTTCTTCATAGTGGATATACAATTCACGTCCTCACCAACAGTGTAAGAGGGTTTCCTTTTCTCCACATCCTCTCCACACAGCATTTATTGTTTGTAGAGTATTTTTTTTCCATAATGGCCATTCTTACCAGTGTGAAGTGATATCTCACTGTAGTTTTGATTGACATATATACACTGCTATGCATAAAATGGGTTTCCCAGGTGGCGCTGCCGGTAAACAACCTGCCTGCCAATGCAGGGAGCATAAGAGATGCAGATTTGATCCCTGGGTATAGAAGATCCCCTGGGGGAGGGTGTGGCAACCCACTCAAGTGTTCTTGCTTGGAAAATCCAATGGGCAGAGGAGCCTTGAGGGCTATAGTCCATAGGGTCACAAAGAGCTGGACACAACTGAAGTCACTTAGCATGCATGCATGTATGCATTAAATGGATAACTAATGAGAACATACTGTATAGCACAGGGAACTCTATTCAATACTCTGTAGTGACCTGAATGAGAAAAAGAGGAGGTTTCCCTGGTGGCTCAGATGGTAAAAAATCTGCCTGCAATGCGGGAGTCCTGGGCCTGGGTTGGGAAGATCCCCTGGAGGAGGGCATGGCAACCCACTCCAGTTTCATTGCCTGGAGAATCCCCATGGACAGAGGAGCTTGGCAGACTACAGTCTGTGGGATCACAAAGAGTCGGACACGATTGAGCACAGCACACATGTATTCATATAGCTGATTCACTGCTATAAAGCAGAAACTAGCATAACATTGTAAAGCAATTATATTCCAATAAAATTTTTTTAAAAAGAGACACTCCCTTGAACTCTCCTGTAATAAACATCTTACACCAAACGCACCTTTGTTTGTTCTCTTCCTCGCAGCCCTTTTGTATTCTACATGGAAAAAAAGCAATCTATTCAGATATTCTGAGTCCAGACAACTAACAAAACAGAGCTCCAAGGACTTCCTTGGTGGTTCAGTGGCTAAGACTCCTTGCTCCCAATGCAGCGGCCTATGTTGGATCCCTGCCTGGGGAACTAGATCCCATATGCTGCAACTAGCGATTCTACATGCCACAGCGAAGATAAAAGATCTTACATGCTGTGAATAAGACCAAGCACGGCCAAAATAACCCCCCCTCCACACACACACACACACAAAAACAAGCAAATATTGATATTCTATTGAAAATTTATTTTAAAAAACTGAGTTCCATATTGTGTCAAATATGCTAGATTGTTTACTCAACTGACCACTTCTCCCTTTCTATGTTCTCAAGGACATTTTTGGCCAAAGATGAAAATGCCAGCTACTCATTCTATCTGTGAGGTGGTTGTGGCAAGACATCTTGGCTCATTGCAGCCACAGTTTGGTTTGGAAACTGAAGGGAAGGATTTTCACCTGTAATAACAGGAATATTGAATAAATACTCCTTTCCTTGGATCAGATGCTTTGTCGGCTATCACGATGCTTGGAATGGAAGTAGCCATCTTCTGACCACAGGAGCCAGAGGAACAACGAGCCAGCATCCCAAGTACCATAGAAATGGAAACTAAAAATTTTTTCTGTGTCTCAGAATTTGAGACACAGAGCTATTGAAACAACACCAAAACTTCTTACTACAGATTTTTGTTGTGTAAGAAAACAGTGTCATTTGATGGAAGTCCATTGAGTTAGTCTGTTTTTCTTTGGCTCAAAAGTGTCCTGACTGCTACAACCATGTGACTCTGTAGGAGAAAACACATCCAGCTTGAATCCAGTGCTTTGACAAACAGCTATTCCAGGCAGTGCAATAGTGAAGGACACATAGAAAGAGGTGAGGGAAAGCTGAATTCCAAGTTACATTAACTTTTCACAGGTAAAGTCAGGGTTCTGGCTAATCAAATAGGATATGTTTCACTGAAGCATGGACTTTTAGAAGGCTGAAGGGAGGCTTTAAGCTTGGAAAACTTGGTACACCAGAACATTTCTAACCATTTCCTTGCCACATTAACTCCTCCTGCCATCTTTCTTTGTTTACAGTAATGATGCTCTTTCCAAACATGAGAGACAGAAGTAACTAGAGTTGGGATTTTTTCCTGACCTTAGCCTCACTATGTAAATCCATACACAGAAGGAGTGGAAATAAGACCAAGGATGAGTGTACAAGTCATCAGAGTATTGACAGAAGGTAGAAGAGATGAAATGGTCTTTGTTTTAGAGATCCTTTGTCCAGGAGATGAGAGCATGCACTTGGAGAACACTTTGTTTTTCTGGATCCATCAGGAATGCACATTAATGCACAGTCATGGACAGCTCTCAAGAGATTTAACAGCATGCCGTTTTAATTGATGCACAATTATACTAATACCTGGTTCATAATGACAGCTGTGAGGAGTCAGCATCTGGCATAATTTAGGCAGAGAAATTCAGTATTTGGGGAGAAAGAATTTATGTAACGTATCTATCACCTGGCTGGCTGTTAGAGCTCACATTATGTTTCCTACACACTGTGTCCTCCCTGTTAATAGCCAGAAGGAGAGGCTCAAAAGAAGCCCCAGGAGGGGTCATAGGGCCTCTTGTCCTCTCTCCACTGGTGGCAGAGGCTGTAACCACAAGGAGTTGTTGATTATAATGGGACCAGTCAGAGCTGGGAGGCACAGGGATGAACTGTGCAAGATGTAGTTGTGGTTCTCCAGCTTCAGGAAATTATAACACCAGAGACATTTGGGCATGGCTTAGAAAGTATAAGGTGAAATTTAAAAGTATTCCTTAAGATTTTATTTGATCTCTATAACCAAGGACATTGCACTGCTGAAAGAGATGGGAGCTGTGCTTCCTTCACACCAAGGAGTTGCATCAACAGTGTAGCGCAAACATCCTGAGAGGTATTGGGTTCCCCTTGTACTTGTCACGTGATCTGGGGCCTCAGTCTCTTCCAAAGAAATGGAAAGTGGGGGTAAAAGCACTACTCCAAAGGGTTGTTGTGAGAATAAAGAGAGTGCATATAACATACTCAGGAAAATTCTGAATATTTTGGAAATTGTAAATATTTTCTGGAAACTGTAAATATTAAATTTTATTTCTAAGACAAGGGTACTTTGTCTCCTTTGTTATAAGAAGACTGGTGACAACTAGGAAATGAGAAAACAACCTTTGGTCCATGCTCCACTGTACTCTGTCTTCTTAAAAACTTATAAAGACGTCAAAAAACTTCTGAAAAACTTATAAAGGCACATGATTGTTACCTAGAGAAGCCACATTTTGTTTTCACACATTGACCCCAGTGGTCCACTGGAGACTTATGGTATCAAGTGATAGATGATTGTGACTGAATTTATCTCACATATTTCTTCCCATAGTGAGGTCCCAAATTCAAGATCATACACTTGGGAAATGTATTTAGTAATTGAAAAAAATCAAGCTGGTTGTTCCCTTACCCATGAAGCAAATGATGTTGGATTAAGTTATGGTATTGATGACCAGGAGGAAGCTATTAACATGAGTAACCCTCGTATCTACTAAACTTATGAAACGGAATGACATTCCATCTCTAGGAAAATACCTCTGATTTCAGTCACCACCGAAGCGAGTAATTCCATTAGCTTTAATTTCCTCAACTTGGCCTGGGTTAAGCATATTGAGTTCTAAAATATTACCTCCACTTAACAAAATTTTGACTTACATTGGGGCTTCCCTGATGGGTCAGTGGTAAAGAATCTACCTGTGAATGCAGGAGACGCGGTTTAATCCTCGATCCCAGAAGATCCCATGTGCCGTGGAACAACTAAGCCCATGTGCCAAACTACTGAGCCTACACTCTAGCCCTTCCAGTTAGTCACTTTGATACTACTGATTTGGGGAGGTCTGGAGTCTCTAATAGAGCAGAATTCTTAGGTGGCAAAACCTCTAAGGTGGACATTTAGATGTAGCCCCTGAAGTTTAGACATACAATTATATATATTGCAGCAGAATATTGCTGTTCTTGTGAAAAGGAATATTTTGCACACACTTCTAGAGAAAAAAATTCTGATTATGAAATACAAATAACCTTGAGACATAAAATGATGGTATGACTTGGCTTTTATCCATTGTGCAAGCCATGCAGCTGGATACACCAAGATGAAGTCCACCATTAAATGAAAAGGATCTGTTTGGGATCAAGTCTCTGGGTACTCTACATGAACAAATCCTTCCTACATTCACTGACTCTATGTGGATCCTCTGCCATTACTCTTCACTCAACCTATGCCTATGGCTTCACAGCAAATTCTCTCTGTTCAACTTAAAGAGGATAAAGTCTTAGGAGATGTTTATATGGAGTATGAATTTACTGCCCCAAAGTGGATTGCTTCAGTATTAAAGCACTTATAAGGGTGAACTCCACATATGGTGAAGTGAAGAAATTCTCCCAGTCAACAGAACTTCAAATAGGACATTTCACAGTTTGTTAGGCCTGGAAGGATGTCTAGATTAAGAATTGAGTTTACCTTGATTTGGAGATAGTGTCAGACATTTGGTTAAATTGTCAAAGATTGGAAGAAGGATGATTTGTGTCCTAGGGTTTTGGATAAGGGTGTGTGGATAAATATTTCAAGAGAGAGGCCAGGGCCGAGTTATCTTCCCGGAAAAGAACAGGGGCTATATTTAGCATGTGTGAGTGCTCAATCGTGTCTGATCTTTTGTGACCCCATGGACTGTAGCCCACCAGGCTCCTCTGTCCATGGAATTTTCCAGGCAGAAATACTGGAGTGGGTTGCCATTTCCTTCCCCAGGCGCTATTCCTGACCCAGGGATCAAACTCATGTCCCCTGCATCTCCTGCATTGGCAGGTGGATTCTTTACCACTGAGCCAACTGGGAAGCTCAACTATGTATGCTTAGATCTAGTAGCTTATTTTCTTGATCTAGTAGCTTATTTTCTCATTCTGAAGGCAATTCTGACTACAGTCATTTCTGAAGACAAAATTTGCCCACAGCAACAATCTTTGAGGCTAATCACTACACTCTATTAGAAAACAGTTAGCCACTGATAATATGTTGATTGCATCAGGTCTTTTTAGGATGAATTTGACAATTATCTACACTCACTTGAAAACACAATATTTGGAATCTAAATTTGTTTCTTATGGCTAACTTTCTTTTGTCTATGCCATGAATTTGTAGAATAACTCATGTACCACCAAGTTCTTTCACCAATGTTACATCTGTCCATGGCACTAAATTCCTAGAAATAAAAGGACATGAAAAGAACTACTCATGTTCACAGCGTGCATAAGTATTTGGCTTTATATAATGATAACTTGATCTGTTGAAGACTCATTCACAGTGAAAGAGCTGGAGGTCTGCTTTTTCTTTTGCTGTGTAAGACATGCTCTGAGACAGCGACCACGCTGCCTCCACCGCAGCTAAAGACGTTGGTCTAGGAACTGAGTTGCAGTAGGTGGTGCTTTTTACATCTCACCTGATGTCTTATTTCCAAGATGTTCTTCTTCTAATCTCTGCATCATAGGTATGAGGTGGGTAACATCTAAATGAAGACACGTGTATTTATATTTCATGTAAAATATAAAAATGGTTCCATTGAATTGAAAACTGTGGCTGGCACCTTGCAATCTCGAACATCTCAAGTCATGATAAGAATAGTCAAAAGTATCATCCCTATGTTGGCAGGGGCAATAATTCTGCTACCTCACAATAGAACTTGGAAAATATTTACATAAACTAAGGGGCTATGGGGGGCCCTCTTTTTATTTTCTGTTGAATATTGTTGAGAAAATATGACATCTCTAAACCTTTTAGAAAATATGGTTCAGATTATTCTGTGAGACAAGGATCCCAGGTCAACTGAGGAACCAGCTAAAGGCAAAGGAAAGAAAATGAAAGGCTGGTACTAAAAATGTCCTATGGAAAGTTGCATAAGTAAGGCATTATCTAAAATATTAGAAAGTAATGGATGTTATTAGAGAGCGTATATTGTGATATTAGAAATTAGTTTCAAAATGATTTCAAGATATCATCTTTGGTTGCAAAATTAAGTCAAAGTTTTCATTGCTACTCAGTTGAGAAGCGAATGAGCATGATTTGCATTGGATGTGAACTGGCTGATTATAATAAACACAGCTGAAAATATAATAACTGAAATTTTGAAATACAGTAGAAGGAATCAACAGTAGATCAGATGATATAGAAGAACTCTACCTATCAGAGAACTGATAGGTAGACTTGTGGAAATCACCCAAGCCGAACAGAAAAAAAAAGAGAAAAGAATTTCTTAAAGATTAAGATAGTTTAGAGACATCTGGGACAGTATCAATCATATACTAACATTCACTTTAGAGGGATTCCAGGAGGAGAAACGAGAGAGAAAGGGATAGAGGACATATCTGGAGACATAAGAGCTGAAAACCTCCCTAACCTGAGAAAGGAAACAGACATCCAGGCCCAGGTCACATAGAGAGTCCCAAACAGGATCAACCCAAAGAGAACCATATTAAGACACACTGCAATTAAAATGTCCAGAATTAAAGATAAATAGAAAACATAAATTCAGCAAGGGAAAAACAATAACTTACAAGTAACTCTAATAAGCTGACTTTTCAGCAGAAATTCTGCAGGTTAAAACGAAGTGGCAAGATATTTGTAAGTGATGAAAGGAAAGAACCCACAAAAAAGAATACTCCACCCAGCAAAGATAGCATTCAGATTTTCAGGAGAGATTAAGAGTTTCACAGACTAGCAAAAGCAAAAAGAGGCCAGCCTCACTAAATTGGCTTTAAAGAAATGTTAAAGAGACTTATCAAAGAAGAAAAGAAAAGGTTATAACTAGAAATATGAAAATTTAAAAAAGGAAAATCTTATTTATGAGCGTGAAAATGTAGTAAATGTAGCTGGTCAGACTTATAAAACTAGTAAGAAATTTAAAAACAAGCTAGTAAAATCATCTATAACACAGTAAGTAGTTAAGAGATACACAAAAAAACACGTAAACTATGATGTCAAAATTATTACACTGTGATGGGGGAGCAAAAATGTAAGGTTATTAGAATGCATTTCTAACAAGCTTCGATTACACCAAATTAAATGAATAAATAAATACCTTGTTATATATGAACCTCATAGTAACCACAAACCAAAAATCTATAACAGATATATAGAAAAAAAGAATTCAAACATAATGCTAAATATAGTCATTAAATCCAGACAGAAACTTCAAAAGAAAGGATCAAAAAATAACTACGAAACAAACCCCAAACAGTGGACATAATGGCAATGAAACACATGTATCAAGATTTATTTTAAATACAAATGAACTAAGTATCAATTCAAAGACATAGAAGTGCTGAATGGATAAAAAACAAAACCCATATATATGCTGCATCAGTTCAGTTCAGTTCAGTCACTCAGTCATGTCCGACTCTTTGCGACCCCATGAATCACAGCATGCCAGGCCTCCCTGTCCATCACCAACTCCCGGAGTTCACTCAAACTCATGTCCATCGAGTCGGTGATGTCATCCAGCCATCTCATTCTCTGTCATCCCCTTCTCCTCCCGCTTTTTCCAGTGGTCATGTATGGATGTGAGAGTTGGACTGTGAAGAAAGCTGAGCGCCGAAGAATTGATGCTTTTGAACTGTGGTGCTGGAGAAGACTCTTGAGAGTCCCTTGGACTGCAAGAAGATCCAACCAGTCCATTCTAGAGGAGATCAATCCTGGGTGTTCATTGGAAGGACTGATGCTAAAGCTGAAACTGCAATACTTTGGCCACCTCATGCGACGAGTTGACTCACTGGAAAAGACTCTGATGCTGGGAGGGATTGGGGGCAGGAGGAGAAGGGGACGACGGAGAATGAGATGGCTGGATGGCATCCCCGACTCGATGGATGTGAGTTTGCATACAAGAGACTTCTTTCGGTTCTAAAGACACACACAGACTGAAATGAGTGGAGGGGAAAAGTATCTTATGGAAATGGAAACAGAAAGCTGGAATAGTAATGTTTCTATCAGGCAAAATAGAAATCAAAACAAAGACTGTAACAAGAGACAAAGAAGGACATTACATAATGATAATGAGATCAATTCAAGAAGACAGAACAAGTGTATATACATATACAAAACAAATATTGATAGACTACACAAAGAAAATATTAATAGACATAAAGGGAGAAACTGACAGTAACACAACAGTTCTGTTTGTTTTAGCTGCTAAGTAGTGTTCGCAACCCCATAGACTATAGCCTGCAAGGCTCCTCTGTCCATGGGATTTGCTAAGCCAGTATACTGGAGTGGGGTGCCATTTCCTTCTCCAGGGATCTTCCCGATCCAAGGACTGAACCCGGGTCTCCTGCTTGGCAGACAGATTCTCTGAGCCACCCGGTAAGTCCAACATAATAGTAGTAGGTAATTTTAGCATTCCACTTACATCAAAGGACAGATTATCCAAACAGAAAATCAATAAATAAACACTGGTCCTAAATGACACATTACACCAGATGGATTTCATACATACAGTTGATCCTCAAATGACATGAGTTTGAATTACACAAGTTCACTTATCTGTGGACATTTTTCAATAGTAAATGCTATAGTACTACACGGTTCATGGTTGGTAGAATCTACAGGGTAAAGGACTGTGGATACAGAGGTCCTGCTATAATTATACACAGGTTAATGCTAAGATGCTCAAGGGTCAGCAGTGTTTACAACATTCCAGCCTAAGGCAACAGAATATACTTTCTTTTTGCGGGCATTTGGGACATTCTACAGGATAGACCACAAGTTTAGGCCACAAAACCAGTCTCAACACCTTTAAAGATACTGAAGTCATATCAAGCATTTTTTCTGACCACAGTGGCACAAGACTAGAAATCAACTACAAGAAAAAGACAAACAAACTTGCAAAGCACAAGAGAAGACTAAACAATATGGTACACTGAAGAGATCAAAGAGGAAATTTGAAGTCACTTCAGTCTTGCTCGACTCTTTGTGACCTGTGGACTGTAGCCCACCAGGCTCCTCTGTCCATGAGATTCTTCAGGCAAAAACAATGGAGTGGATTGGCATGCCCTCCTTTAGGGGATCTTGCTGACCCAGGGATCAAACCCACATCTCTTATGTCTCCTGCATTGGCAGGTGGGTTCTTTACCACTAGAACCATCTGGGAATGGGAAAACAACAATCAAAATCTATGGCATGCTATTGTACAAAAGCAGTTCTGAAAGGAAAGTTTACAGTGGTATAAGCACACCTCAGGGAATTTTTAAAAATCCCATATAAACAATCTAATATTATATCCAAAGGAATAAGGAAAAGAAGAAAAAAATAAGGTCTAAAATTAGTAGAGACACTAAAAAGATCAGAGCTGAAATAAATGATACTAAAACACAATAAAAAATATTGGAGCTGGTCCTTTGAAAAGATAAACAAAATTGAATATTCTTTAGCCAGAACTTCCCAGGTGGCACTAGTGGTATGGAACCTGCCTGCCAATGCAGGAGATGTGAGAGATGCAGGTTTAATCTCTGGGTCAGGAAGATCCTCTGGAGAACAAAATGGCAACCTACTCTAATATTCTTGCCTGGAGAATCCCATGGACAGAGGAGCTTGGTGGGAAAGGCCTATAGGATCACAAAGAGTCGAACATGATTGAAGCAACTTAGCACACATCAACAAAAAAGAGATGGCTCAAATAAATATGTAAGAGGAGAATTTTTACCAACCTCACAGAAATACAAAAAGCACAAGAGATTACTATGGGCAAGAATACACCAGTAAAATGGACAATCTAGAAGAAATGGATAAAATCCTAGACACATACAATCTCTCAAAGCTGAAATAGAAGTAGAAAATAAGAACAGACTAATTATCATTCTGAAATTGAATCACTAATGTAACTACTCCCAAGAGACAAAACTCCAGGACCAGATGGCTGCACAGATAAATTCTACCAAGCTTTTAAGGAAGAGATAACACCTATCCTCTCAAACTATTTCAAAAAGCGCAGAGGAAAGAACACTTCCAAACTCATTTGACAGGGCCAAAATTACCGTGGTATCAAAAGTAGACAAACTTTTGGCTATTATGAATAAGCTTCTATGAACATTCATGCTTTTGAGTGGCCATATATTTTTATTTCTTTTTGGCATATACCTGGTAGTAAAATGGGCTTCCCTGATAGCTCAGTTGGTAAAGAATCCACCTGTAATGCAGGACACCCTGGTTAGATTCCTTGATTGGGAAGATCCCCTGGAGAAGGGATAGGCTACCCACTCCAGTATTCTGGCCTGGAGAATTCCATGGACTGTATAGTCCATGGGGTCTTAAAGAGTTGGACACGACTGAGGGACTTTCATTTTCACTTTGATAGTAGAATTGCCAGGTCATACAGCAACTCTTTTGGGCTCCAAAATCACTGCGGATGCTGATTGCAGCCAGGAAATTAAAAGACGCTTACTCCTTGGAAGGAAAGTTATGACCAACCTAGATAGCGTATTAAAAAGCAGAGACATTACTTTGCCAACAAAGGTCCGTCTAGTCAAGGCTATGGTTTTTCCCGTGGTCGTGTATGGATGTGAGAGTTGGACTGTGAAGAAAGCTGATCGCCGAAGAATTGATGCTTTTGAACTGTGGTGCTAGAGAAGACTCTTGAGAGTCCCTTGGACTGCAAGGAGATCCAACCAGTCCATTCTAAAGGAGATCAATCCTGGGTGTTCATTGGAAGGACTGATGCTAAAGCGGAAACTCCAATACTTTGGCCACCTCATGTGACGAGTTGACTCACTGGAAAAGAGTCTGATGCTAGGATGGATTGGGGGTGGGAGGAGACGGGGACAACAGAGAATGAGATGGCTGGATGGCATCACTGACTCGATGGACATGAGTTTGAGTGAACTCCGGGAGTTGGTGATGGACAGGGAGGCCTGAAGTGCTGTGATTCATGGGGTCGCAGAGAGTCGAACAAGACTGAGCGACTGAACTGAACTGAACTGAACAGCAACTCTATGCTAAACTCTTTGAGGAAGTGCCAGAATGTTTATAAAGTGGCTATATCACTTTTTAGTCCCCCCAGTGGTTTGAACTTTCCAATTATTTGGATGAGCAAATAATACAATTCTTTGCTTTTAAATATGGTAAACATACTACGCATAAAAAGGAGGAAAAAAAAGGTAAACTGGCTATCTTTGACTATTGGGCTTATAATTCTAAGTTTCTTTTTTTATCTTCATTTCTTTGTTTTGACTTCTCTGTATTTTAATGCAATCAATATAGACTTTCTAGTAATAAATACATCATTGAATTAAAAAGTGTAAATTAAACAAATTTGTTATACTCCAAATATACCACTTTTCTTTTGGTGTTTTCAAAGGTTAGACTTCTTTCACACATTTCTGAAAAAATAATATCCTTTTTGCTTGAAAGAGAAGCAAAGAACCCTTATTCAGAGCAAAGTCAAGCAAGCTATATTTTATTTTCACTTGCAGATGCCATCTGCCCAATAAATTAATTTCTCCCATATTTTAGTCTAAATTGAAATTGATATCAGCAAAGGGAAAAATAAACCTGAATGCAAAAATATAGTCTATTAAATTATGTCAGAGGTGTTTTTTCAGGTATTTAATATCCTTTTCTTGAGAGTGAAATATGTGCAAAGCAGTTATCTAGTCACCAGGAAGGAGATAAGGATAAATAAGACATTCTCTGTTGTGAAGGAATTTCTCAGTGTCATGAATCATGATTGATTAATTACATAGCTCATGAGAACTTCACAAGGGTTATTGTTTCTGAGCTGAGGAAAGTGAAACTACAGATAGTATCTTTCTTTCTAGAGAAGAAATCAATGACTAACACTTTACATTTTCTCTGTTGTAGGAAATTTTTGTTTTCAACTTGAGTTATTTATTTCTGTAGACAATAAATATTGATTCTTAGAACCCAAGTCTTTATTACACTCTCTAATGTTTGTAAACACCTTCCAGAAAAATAGCTGGAAAGAAAGAGATATACTTGACACCCTAAAGGAAGTGTCATTCCAAACTGACTCTGGAAGGTGTTTACTTGGTGTAAATTGATGACCTGGTGGACGAGCAATTAATCGTAGAACAGCAAGACATAACATGCCAATTAAGAATACATACTTTAAGAGTGATTATATCAGAGTGATGGGATTCTGGATTTTTATCATTTCTATTCTTTAAAATCTAGATATTCAGGCTAAAATATATTAATTCTATTAAAATATGTATTTGATATATAAACCAGGTTTAGATTTCAAAGACCAAAGTCAATATATCTTTCCACTTCTATCCCAGGCATCAAGGAAAAGACAGAAATATGAATTCTGAATTCAAATACATCTAGGAGACTTCTATAGCCTCCTTATCCTGATATGATGGTAGAGGGCCGGTGAGGGAAGATGCATGATTTACCAGTGTTACTGCAGTTGCTTTCTGTGAGAAGCAAAGCAGTCTTCTCTCTGGAATCCCAGAAAGCCTCAGGAAGTTGATGTCACCTGCAATGTAGAATATGAGAGTGTTTGGGGAGCTGACTATGATAGAATTGCTATACCTTTGAGAATGAGATGGCTGGATGGCATCACCGACTCTATGGACATGAGTTTGAGTGAACTCCAGAAGTTGGTGATGGATAGGGAGGCCTGGCGTGCTGTGATTCATGGGGTCGCAAAGAGTTGGACATGACTGAGCGACTGAACTGAACCTTTGTTTATTGCTAAACAAACATAGATAACTATCCCTCTGTAACACCCTCTTCCCCATATAAATCTATCTATAAAGAGGTAAAGACATAGGAGGACAATGAACAAAATTGTAGATAGAGAGATTCAGTTCAGTTCAGGTGTAGAGTCTTCTCTTGTGTTGTTGGAAGAGGGTGTTTTCTGTGACAGTGTGTTCTCTTGGCAAAACTCTGTTAGCCTTTGCCCAGCTTCATTTTGTACTCCATGACCAAACTTTCCTGTTACTCCAGGTATCTCTTGACTTCCTACTTTTGCATTCCACCCCCTATGATGAAAAGGATATCTTTTTGGTGTTAGTTCTATAAGATCTTGTATGTAGTTATACCACTCAATTTCAGCTTCTTCAGCATTACTGGTTGGGGCACAGACGTGGATTACTGCGATATTGAATGGTTTGCCTTGGAAACAAACAGAGAACATTCTGTCTTTTTTTGAGATTGCACCCAAGCACTGCATTCAGTTCAGTTCAGTTCAGTCGCTCAGTCGTGTCCGACTCTCCGCGATCCCATGAATCACAGCACGCCAGGCCTGACTACGAGGGCGACTCCATTTCTTTTAAGGGATTCTTGCCCACAGTAGTAGATATAATGGTCATTTGAATTAAATTCACTCATTCCAGTCCATTTAAGTTCACTGATTCCTAAAATGTTGATGTTCACTCTCGCCATCTCCTGTTTGACCACTTCCAATTTACCTTGAATCATGGACCTAACATTCCAGGTTCCTATGCAATATTGTTCTATACAGCATCAGACTTTACTTTACTTCTATACAGCATCAGACTTTATTGTTCTTTACACCATCACCAGTTACATCCTCAACTGGGTGTTGTTTTTGCCTTGGCTCCATTTCTTCATTCTTTCTGGGGTTATTTCTCCACTCTTTTCCAGTATCATATTGGGCACCTATCGAGCTGGGGAGTTCATCTTTCAAGGTCGTATCATTTTGCCTTTTCATACTGTTCATGGGGTTCTCAAGGCAAGAATACTGAAGTCGTTTGCCATTCCCTTCTCCCTGGGTCCACATTTTGTCAGAACTCTTCACCATGATCCGTCGGTCTTGGGTGGCCCTACGTGGCATGGCTTGTAGTTTCATTGAGTTAGACAAGGCTATCCTCCAAGTGATCAATTTGATTAGTTTTGTGTAACTGTGGATTTCATTCTGCCTGCTCTCTGAAGGATGAGGATAAGAGGCTTAAGGAAGCTTCCTGTTGGGAGAGACTGACTGAGGGGAAAACTGGGTCTTGTTCTGATGGGTGGGGCCATGCTCAGTAAATCTTTAATCCAGTTTTCTGTGGATTGTCCGGGCTGTGTCCCCTCCCTGTTGTTAAGAGTAGAAGGACACGGGTTCATTTTCTCCTGTGAGAACTCCAAAATTATAACTTGCTGCTGAACAACCATTGACAGGATAATGTTGAATCCCACCAAAAGAAGATACTCCACATCCAAGAGCAAAGGAGAAGCCCCAGCAAGATGATAGGAGGGGCAAAATCATGTTTAGAATCAAACCCCCTACCTGCAAGAGTTGCTCAGAGGGCGCAAACAAACTTTTGTGTGCACCAGGACCCAGAGGCCCCACAGACACTGAGCCAGACCTACCTTTGAGTGTCTGAGTGTCTCCTGTGGAGGCACGGGGCAGCAGTGGCCTGCCGTGGGGACAGGGGCTCTGGGTGCAGCAGACCTGGGTCACCATTAACCCCACCATAGAGCTGTGCAGCAGACAATCCCCAGAACAACTATACCGAATTCTACCACTATTGAGAAAGTTCTAGGACCCACAATGGATTTCCCAACCTAGGGATCTGGCAAAGGGACTGAGAAGCCCCAGGGAATTTGACTTTGGAGGCCAGCGGGATTTGATTACAGAACTTACACAGAACTGGGGAAATAGACTTTTGGAGGGCACAAACAAAACTTTGTGCACACCAGGACCCAGGATAAAGGAGCAGCAGCCAAAAAGACTCTGACCCAGACTTGCCTGTGACTGTCCAGGAGTCTCCATGGAGGTTTGGGTCAGCGGTGGTCTACTGCAGGGTCAGGGGCATTGAGTATGGCAGTACGTGCATGGGACCTTTTGAAGGAGGTCACCATTATCTTCATTACTGGCATAGAACTATCAGTTAATTTTGGTGTCTCACAATTCAATGTAGTTAACACTATGTAACTGGACAATTGAGGAGCTCTACCAGCATTTTTGGGCTCCAAAATCACTGCAGATGTTGATTGCAGCCATGAAATTAAAAGACGATTACTCCTTGGAAGGAAAGTTATGACCAGCCTAGATAGCATATTAAAAAGCAGAGACATTACTTTGCCAACAAAGGTCCATCTAGTCAAGGCTATGGTTTTTCCCATGGTCACGTATGGATGTGAGAGTTGGACTGTGAAGAAGGTTGATCACCGAAGAATTGATGCTTTTGAACTGTGGTGCTAGAGAAGACTCTTGAGAGTCCCTTGGACTGCAATGAGATCCAACCAGTCCATTCTAGAGGAGATCAATCCTGGGTGTTCATTGGAAGGACTGATGCTAAAGCTGAAACTCCAATACTTTGGCCACCTCATGCGACGAGTTGACTCACTAGAAAAGAGTCTGATGCTGGGAGGGGTTGGGGGCGGGAGGAGATGGGGACAACAGAGAATGAGATGGCTGGATGGCATCACCGACTCGATGGACATGAGTTTGAGTGAACTCCGGGAGTTGGTGATGGACAGGGAGGCCTGGCGTGCTGTGATTCATGGGGTCGCAAAGAGTCGGTCACAACTGAGCAACTGAACTGAATTGAACTGAACTGAATACAAAAGAAAAATCTCTGAAAATTACAAAGATGATACAGAAAATAGAGTTCAGTTCAGTTCAGCTCAGTTGTTCACTCATGTCCATCTCGTTGTGACCCCATGGACTGCAGCATGCCAGGCATCCCTGTCCATCACCATCTCCCGGAACTGGCTCAAACTCATATTTACTGAATCAGTGATGTCACCCAACCATCTTGTCTTCTGTCATCCCTTTCTCCTCCTGCCTTCAATCTTGTCCAGCATCAGGGTCTTTTCGAAGGAGTCAGTTCTTTGCAACAGGTGGTGAAAGTATTGGCGTTTCAGCTTCAGCATCAGTCCTTCCAATGAATATTCAAGACTAATTTCCTTTAGGATGGACTGGTTGGATCTCCTTGCAGTCCAAGGGACCCTCAAGAGTCTTCTCCAACACCACAGTTCTAAAGCATCAATTCTTCGGCGATCAGCTTTCTTCACAGCCCAACTCTCACATCCATACATGACCACTGGAAAAACCATAGCCTTGACTAGACGGACCTTTGTTGGCAAAGTAATGTCTCTGCTTTTCAAAAATAAAGAGTAGAGTACAGAAAATGGAAGACAAAATCAAGTAAACAAAGAAAGTAGAATGAAGCAGAACAAGAAAGTAGAGCAAAAACAGAAGACAAAGGTCTGGACAAGTGGAAGAGGCCCAGCGCGTCTCCTGTCTGCCAGCTCAGAAGAAGAGAATTTCCACGTGCTCCTGGACTGAGAAAGAGGAGTTATTTTGTCTCCCTATGCCCAAAGCTTGCCTTCTTTTCTCACTGGATGGACTGATATCAGCAGGAGTTCCCTGGTGGTCCAGTGGTGAAGAATTTGCTTTCCAATGCAGAAGACATGGGTTTCAGCCTTTGTTGGAGAACTAAGATCCATATGCTGTGGGGCAAGTAAGCACCACCCGCCATAATTACTGAGCCCACCCGCTCTAGAGCCCATTGGGTACAACTAAAGAAGCCCCATCAAGGAAGAGACCATGGGCCTCAACTAAGACCTGATGCAGTCAAATAAATGAGCAAACACCTTTAAAAAGAACACAGATCTTCTTCACTCTGATGTGCACTGCGAGGTATGTGCACGTGATACCCAGCTCTAAATTTCCCCCAAATCTACCAAATTGAGGACTCACTCCTGGGCATCTGTTGATGCCCAGGTTTAAAAGTTCCCAAAGAACAATTATAAGTACTTCTTTAGTTGGTGCATATTTATAAACCTCAAAATACAACAATTTTCCTAGTTCAAAGATGTCTACCTTGAATCCCAAATAACACTTTCAGACTTCAATAGTTTTACTGTTCAATCACAATTAGGCAACTTGCTGTATTAAATACAGGTAAGTAACTTTCTATAATTGTGAGAATTCTCTCTAAACCTGAAATAATTATTTTCAATAAACCTAATTCAATAAAGAGCAATAAATTATAATTTATACTAGAATGAAGGTATTGAGAAACACACAATATTTAAAATTTTATGTATAAATAATTCTTCTAAACTTTACATATTGAGAAATAAAAAATAATTAACATATTGTTTATTAATTTAACACAACTTAGAAGGTAGCTGGAGAAGGGAATGGCAGCCCACTCCAGTATTCTTGTCTAGAGAATTCCATGGACAGAAGAGCTTGGCAGGCTATAGACCATAGGTTTGCAAAGAGTTGGACACAACTGAGTGACTATCACTTTCACACTTTAGAAAGTAGTTAGTACTAAGTACTAATAATTTTCAAAGTAGTTTTTTTGTATATGTAATCCTTATGAGAAAGTGAAATTTGCTCAGTTGTGTCTGACTCTATGCAACCCCATACTGGAGTGGGTAGCTTTTCCCTTCTCCAGGAGATCTTTCCAACACAGGAATTGAATCCAGGTCTTCCACATTGCAGGCAGATTCTTCACCAGCTGAGCCATAAGGGAAGTCCAAGAATACTGCAGTAAGAAGTCTGTCCCTTCTCCAGTTGATCTTCCCAACCCAAGAATTTAACCGGGGTCTTTTGCATTGTAGGCAGATTCTTTACCACCTGAGCTATCAGGGAAGCCCTATATAATCCATAGCCTTTCTGATCTCTCAGATTTCTTTTTTGTTTGTTTGTTTTCAAATAAGACAAGAGCTGATGCCAGGACTGCGGAATAATTTTGCATTTTCCACACCACAAAGAGCTGCATATACATCCACCCTGGGAGCCAGGAGAAAGCTCACCCCCAGTGGATAAAAGACTTTGGCAGGCACTTCTCCAGCTGCAAAAGCCCCCACATTAGAATCTCAGCCTCTAAGAACCTGACAGTCCTCAAATTCCAGACTCTTCAATTCCCAGGGTTTTACTAATAGAATCTTAAGCACAAAAACTTGAGACAGAATCTCAGATTTCTGAAATTTTCTCAGATTTCTTGAGTTTTCCATCCTAAAACACTGCCCTTGGTACCTTCACAAGCTGGCTCCTGAGAAGAAGAATGTAGCTTTTACAGCTTTATGGAGGAGGGGAGAAGTGACTGTTCTAGGGATTTTCATATTCTGTATCACATTGCATTTTCCAAAGATGGCCTCACCAAGATATATGTCATCCCCAGTGGTGCTCTTGCAGTGTGACATTGACACATCTCTGTGAAGAGGTGCCATTACTGTGTGCCTGTGAAACTGCCTCAACCAACAGCATTTGGTGGAGATGATGCCATGAGACTCCAGAGCTATCTGCTGGCTCGTAAAGTCAGGAGGTTTTTCCTACTTCTCCCTGTCTCTGCGCCTGTCCGTGTCTGTTTCTTTCTCTCTCGTTGCTTGTCCACAGAGCCTAGGCTCCAGGTCAGTCCAGCCACCACGCTGTAAGAAACACCACGGCACATGCCAAGGCCACAGAGGAATTCAGAGAAGGGAAGCGAAAAGCAAAGGAAAAAAGGAAAGACATACGCATCTGAATGCAGAGTTCCAAAGAATAGCAAGGAGAGATAAGAAAGCCTTCCTCAGTAATCAGTGCAAAGAAATAGAGGAAAACAGAATGGGAGAGACTAGAGCTCTCTTCAAGAAAATTGGAGACACCAAGGGAACATTTCATGCAAAGATGGGCTCGATAAAGGACACAAATGGTATGGACCTAACAGAAGCAGAAGATATTAAGAAGAGGTGGCAAGAATACACAGAAGAACCGTACAAAAAAGATCTTCACGATCCAGATAATCACAATGGTATGGCCAGTCACCTAGAGTCAGACATCCTAGAAAGTGAAGTCAAGTGGGCCTTAGGAAGCATCACAACGAACAAAGCTAGTGGAGGTGATGGAATTCCAATTGAGCTATTTCAAATCCTAAAACATGATGCTGTGAAAGTGCTGCACTCAATATGCCAGCAAATTTGGAAAACTCATCAGTGGCCACAGGACTGGAAAAGGTCAGTTTTCATTCCAATCCCAAAGAAAGGCAATGCCAAAGAATGCTCAAACTACCACACAATTGCATTCATCTCACATGCTAGTAAAGTAATGCTCAAAATTCTCCAAGCCAGGCTTCAAAAATATGTGAACCATGAACTTCCAGATGTTCAAGTAGCTTTTAGAAAAGACAGAGGAACCAGAGATCAAATTGCCAACATCTGTTGGATCACCAAAAAAGCAAGAGAGTTCCAGAAAAACATGTATTTCTGCCTTATTGACTATGCCAAAGCCTTTGACTGTGTGGATTACCACAAACTGTGGAAAATTCTGAAAGAGATGGAAATACCAGACCACCTGATCTGCCTTTTGAGAAGTCTCTATGCAGGTCAGGAAGCAACAGTTAGAACTGGAAATGAAACAACAGACTGGTTCCAAATTGGGAAAGGAGTACATCAAGGCTGTATATTGTCACCCTGCTTATTTAACTTATATTTAGAGTACATTGTGAGAAATGCTGAGCTGGATAAAGCTGCACAAGCTGGAATCAAGATTGCTAGGAGAAATATCAGTAACCTCAGATATGCAGATGACGCCATCCTTATGGTAGAAAGCAAAGAAGAACTAAAAAGCCTCTTGATGAAAGTGAAAGAGGAGAGTGAAAATATTGGCTTAAAGCTCAACATTCAGAAAACTAAGATCATGACATCTGGTCCCATCACTTCATGGGAATTAAATAGGGAAACAGTGGAAACAGTGAGAGACTTTATTTTCTTGGGCTCCAAAATCACTGCAGATGGTGACTGCAGCCATTAAATTAAAAGACGCTTACTCCTTGGAAGGAAATTTATGACCAACCTAGACAGCATATTAAAAGACAGAGACAACACTTTGCCAACAAAGGTCCATCCAGTCAAAGCTATGGTTTTTCCTGTGGTCATGTATGGAAGTGAAAGTTTGGCCTATAAAGAAAGCTGAGAGTTGAAGAATTGATGCTTTTGAACTGTGGTGTTGGAGAAGACTCTTGAGAGTGTCTTTGACAGCAAGGAAATCAAACCAATCATTCCTAAAGGAAATCAGTCCTGAATATTCACTGGAAGGACTGATACTGAAGCTGAAACTCCAATACTTAGGCCACCTGATGCAAAGAACGGATTCATTTCAAAAGACCCTGATGCTGGGAAAGATTGAAGGCCAGAGGAGAAGCAGATGACAGAATATGAGATAGTTGGATGGGATCACCGACTCGATGGACATGAGTTTGAGTGAACTCCAAGAGTTGGTGATGGACAGGAAGGCCTGGCGTGCTGTGGTCCATGGGGTTGCAAAGAGTCAGACATGACTGAGTGACTGAACTGAAATGATGCCTTTTATTTCACAACTAGCATCACTGTCTCACACATACTCTAAGTAGCCTTCAGAAGATTGCAGCTACCAGCCTTTGAGTATTCCAACCTTTTCTGAATTCCTAACCCTCAGAAGCTTTGAATGAGAATGAAATACTTTTTGTTTAAACCACAAAGTGTAAATTTTGATGTAGCAATGGAAAGAAATGACATGCTCCCTTACTTCAAGTAGTAATTGCTTCTCTGAGTGATGCACTTGTGAGAATCTAGCTGGTCAGAGAACCATGCAGTTCCCTGACCCACTCAGATGCCCCTGAGCTCCTATGCAAACTGTAGATACCCTCTGAGGTCCGGTTGTGACTTCCATTCAGCTCTGATCTTAGTGAAAAATCTCTGATATCTATTTCTAAATGCTCCGTATGCCTTGTTTCACATTGATTCTTAAAACAAGCATGGGTGGCTGCTATGACAGGTATTCTTAATCCAACTTTAAAGAAGATAAAATAGGTTGATAGAGATCAGTGCATTGCTTGAGAGACTAGTAATAGATGACATTGTTGAAATTTAACCCAGGGCTTCTGATCGTACATTTAGCACTTTCTTATCTGTTGCCAACTTGATACACTCAATATATTAAAATATATTGTGGAACAGTACAATCACTGACACTTGTGTTTATTCTTTGTCACATACACAATTTCTCATCAATAAATTCCTACCAACAAAACTTTTACCAGCTTACATGTTAAGAGAAAAGCCTTTACAAAGTGCAAATGTTTTACCTGATGTTGATATTTGAGTGTTTAAACTCATTGCATGTCTTTGCTGCCTTAACTATTAATGCAAATCCAGATATTTTCACAAAACAAAACTAGAAATAAATATTATGGATAAATCTAACGCTCATTCTATTAAAATTATGCCAGAGCATCCTAGTCTATTCAATGCCATGCATCACAGTTACGTCTGAACTTGCAGCTGGGCCCAGTCCTTAGAGATAAATGACCCACCTGAGCCAAACTGTTGTGTGGCTTTATCTCACTAAATCCTCCCTTAATTCCTCAAGCATGACGTCCCAGGACTTCAGATAGTGGATCAAAAATACATAGGTTGACATTTGTTTCTAAAGTCTATTTTTCTTTATCTTAAATATGGGAGTTTGAGGTTGAGTCAAAAGCTTTTAAAAATTTTGACCTTTAACCACATACTCCCAAGAATGGATGAAGTCAGTGCCTTTTCCTTTTCATTCTACATAGATAATTTTAAAGGTCTTTTTGGTCAAATTCAACTTTAAAATATTTAAATTTTTGTTGTTTGGGCACAACAGTAGGCTTATTCTGGATTCTCACATCCCCTCACTCTGTTAGTTGTCTTTTATATGAGCCTTTTAAAAATCCAAGCTCATTGGTAACTGCCTTTTGGGTACTTATTCCAATGTTACTTCCTCCCAGACCACTTTTTTTTTTTTAATATTCTCTTAATTTTCTTGAAGATTTTCCATTTTACAACCTCTGTTCATGAGCTCTGACATATTTTCTCAGGAATGTTTGAAATGTAGGTCTGAAGTCAAACATAGGTTTAGAATTTAGTTACAGGGGAATTAAGTTTTTTCTGTATAAAATAAATAGAAACAGTTTTTTTCAGAGTAGGAGATAACACATTAAAGTGAAGTAAATGTCATAATGGTTGAATTGCCATAGGTAATATTTTCCTAATTGGTTTAGCACATATGTTAATAGAGGGAAACAGCAACAGAATAACCCTTAAAAAGGGAAAACAGGGGATTTGGATGCCTGGGAGTAGTACGATGTTCTAGCAGAAGAAAATGTAACTTAAAAATTGTTGTCAGCTGGTTCAGGTGAAGGTATTAAACTAAGATATCCTGGGATATCAAAGTTTGCAGTATCGCTAGAGCTCACCCAAGAACAAAGTCAACTGTAGAAAGGAGAAGAAAAGACAATCTTTGCAAAAATGCCCAAGTAACTCATGTTACTCTGAGCCTAGATGGTTTATGCCTTTGAAACTATGTTTTATGCTTATAATTTATAGTGATTGTTATTAAGTGAATCATTTATGCAACTGAGTGATGCTTATTGAACTCACCAAAAATACCTATTGATGAAGCAAAGCTAAGTTTATTGGACACACATCTATCAGGGAGAATACCAGCTTGAGAGAGTCTTAGAAGTTCCTCAAAAGAACAGAGATCAGGGAGTCTATTTATAAGGCATTGGGACCCAGTCTGAGAAACTGAAAGGTCATTTTGCAATGGCAAAATCTACTCAGGATTTAGTAGATTTTATCAGATAATAGCTTTGGACTTGTGGTCACAATGGGGCAAAGGTCTTGAAGTCAGTTTTGATGACTAAACTGTTCGTCTTAATAGGTAAGCTCTTTTAGGTGGTGCACAGACTTATCTTCCAAGAACAAATATTACCTGGAGCAAGTAGCTAGGTTGCTTTGGCTTAATCTCAGTGTCCTTTAACAGAGGGATAGGAAAGCATGCTTGGTCCCAGTATAGTTTAACACAGGGAGAGAAAAATTATGTTGGTTTTAGTTTCTCATTTGCATTCTTGAGTAGGAGAGTTGGGCTATATCAGTAGTTCTCACACTGGGCTACACATGAAAAATGCCTATGCCACTCTAAATAAGCAAAGAGATCAAACCAGTCAATCCTAAAGGAAATCAACCCTGAATATTCATTGGACTGAGGCTGAAGCTGATGCTCCAGTACTTTGGACACCTGATATAAAGAGTCGATGCGTTAGAAAACACCCGGATGCTGGCAAAAATTGAGGGCATGAGGAGAAGGGAGTAACTGAGGATGAGATGGTTGGATGGCAACACCAACTCAATGGACATGAGTTTGGGCGAACTCCGGTAGTTAGTGAAGGACAAGGAAGCCTAGCATGCTGCAGTCCATGAAGTCATAAAGAGCTGGACATGACTGAGTGACTAAACAACAACAACTCTAAAACTACACGAGTAAAGGCCTTCTTCTGAAGATTATGATTCAGTAAGTTCAGATAAGCTTTCCATGTACTTGAAAATATCCATACTTAATTCTGATGAACAACCAGAGTTGAGAACATCCAGATACTGCAGAAACCTTGGTGTGGCTTGTCTTCTTGGTCCCTTTGGGTTGCTATAATAGAACACCACAGACTGGGTGACTTATAAACATCATATATTTATTGCTCGTGGTTCTGGAGGCTGGGAAGTACAAGATGAAGGCACCAGCAGACTTAGTGTCTGGTGAGGACCACTTCCTAGTTCATAGGCTGCTATCTTTCCTCTGTGTCCTTATGTGGCAGAAAAGTCAAACGAGATCTCTAGGGTCTTTTTCATGAAGACATTTCAACTAAAAAATATTCACAACCTAAAAGTTGAGAAGTATGTTTTGTTCACTGGGAATTTTTAGGAATTCAAGCCTGGGAGGCAGCATCTCAAGTAACCCTGAAAGAGCTACTTCAAGGAAATGGCTGAGGTCTGGACAGTGGGGGATGGAGCCGGGTTATAAAGAAGTTTTGCAAGAGAAGTCAGGTGGTCTGAATATCAAAAGAATATTGTAAATTAAAGAATACCAGGTAATCCAAGTGAAAAAGCACTTTTCTAAGGATAGAAAGATGCAAGAATCTGTGATATGAGCTTACTGGAATCATTCCTTCAATGTGTACCTCAGCTATCTGGGGCCAGCATTCTGTGTTTTCACACCCTGAGCTTCCTAAGGGCTCACCACGGGGAGTGGCTGCAGGCTGAGGCTGCTGGATGGCAGGTATTCATTTCTAAATGACCTCCCTCAGAGCACAGCAGCTCTCTGTCAGGTGGTGGCAGCAGTGGCTGATGACTATGGCATAATTTGTTTACTAATATGGCAAGAAATATTCCATTTATCAATACCAAGCTCATTCATGAGTGTTCTACCTTCATGACCTAATTATTCCTAAATACCCCTCCTCCAAATATTATCACTTCAAGTACTAGGATTTTTCATATGAATTTGGATGGGGAGGAAGGGACATTCACTTTATAGCACCAGGTGTCAAGTAAGTCACTAGGAGATGTTGACGGAAAAAATAATGCACCACCTAAAAGTTGAGTTGAGTTGAGTTCAGTTCAGTCACTCAGTCGTGTCTGACTCTCTGCGACCCCATGAATCACAGCATGCCAGGCCTCCCTGTCCATCACCAACTCTTGGAGTTCACGCAAACTCATGTCCATTGAGTCGGTGATGCCATCCAGCCATCTCATTCTCTGTCGTCCCCTTCTCCTCCCGCCTCCGATCCTTCCCAACATCAAAGTCTTTTCCAGTGAGTCAACTCGTCGCATGAGGTGGCCAAAGTATTGGAATTTCAGCTTTAGCATCAGTCCTTCCAATGAACACCCAGGATTGATCTCCTTTAGAATGGACTGGTTGGATCTTCTTGCAGTCCAAGGGACTCTCAAGAGTCTTCTCCAGCACCACAGTTCAAAAGCATCCATTCTTCGGCGATCAGCTTTCTTCACAGTCCAACTCTCACATCCATACATGACCACGGGAAAAACCATAGCCTTGACTAGATGGAACTTTGTTAGCAAAGTAATGTTTCTGCTTTTTATTATACTATCTAGGTTGGTCATAACTTTCCTTCCAAAGAGTAAGCGTCTTTTAATTTCCTGGCTGCAATCAGCATCTGCAGTGATTTTGGAGCCCAAAAAAATAAAGTCTGACACTGTTTCCACTGTTCCCCATCTATTTCCCATGAAGTGATGGGACCAGATGCCATGATCTTTGTTTTCTGAATGTTGAGCTTCAAGCCAACATTTTCACTCTCCTCTTTCACTTTCATCAAGAGGCTTTTTAGTTCCTCTTCACTTTGGTTTATGTTTTATTTGGTGGACTTCCTGGAGAGTTAAGCTGACTCCACATGGCCATCACCAGACAGTCAAAACTGAAATCCGATCAACTATATTCTTTGCAGTCAAATTGGAGAAGTTCTATAAGATCAACAAAAACAAGACTGGGAGCTATCAGATCATGAACTCCTTACTGCAAAATTCAGACTTAATTGAAGAAAGGCTATGCCGAGAGGAGCTACCCCATTCCTGAGGCCAGGGCCAGCAGCCAAGAGGAGCTACGCCACATCCAGCAGGGGGTGGCTGCACGGGCGCAGGAGGGCCGAGAGGAGCTACACCACGTTAAAGGTCAGGAGGGGCGGCCTTGAGGAGATACCCCTCATCCAAGGTAAGGTACAGCGGCTGCACTTTGCTGGAGCGGCTGAGAAGAGATTTTCCACAATCAAGGTAAGAGAAACCCAAATAAGATGGTAAGTATTGCGAAGGGGCATCAGAGGGCAGACACACTAAAATCATAATCACAGGAAACTAGCCGATCTGATCACATGGACCACAGCCGAATGTGGTCCACTGGAGAAGGGAATGGCAAACCACTTCAGTATTCTTGCCTTGAGAACCCCATGAACAGTATCAAAGGGCAAAATGATAGGATACTGAATGAGGAATTCCCCAGGTCGGTAGGTGCCCAGTATGCTGCTGGAGATCAGTGGAGAAATAACTCTAGAAGGAATGAAGGGATGGAGCAAAAGCAAAACCAATACCCAGTTGTAGATGTGACCGATGATAGAAGCAAGGTCCGGTGCTGTAAAGGGCAATATTGCATAGGAACCTGGAATGTTAGGTCCATGAATCAAGGCAAATTGGAAGTGGTCAAACAGGAGATGGCAAGAGTGAACATAGACATTCTAGGAATCAGTGAATTAAAATGGACTGCAATGGGTGAATTTAACCCAGATGACCATTATATCTACTACTGTGGGCAGGAACCCCTTAGAAGAAATGGAGTAGCCATCATGGTCAACAAAAGAGTCCGAAATGCAGTACTTGGATGCAATCTTATAAACGACAGAATGATTTCTGTTCGTTTCCAAGGCAAACCATTCAATATTACAGTAATCCAGGCCTATGCCCCAACCAGTAACGCTGAAGAAGCTGACGTTGAACGGTTCTATGAAGACCTACAAGACCTTTTAGAACTAACACCCAAAAAAGATGTCCTTTTCATTATAGGAGACTGGAATGCAAAAGTAGGAAGTCAAGAAACACCTGGAGTAACAGGCAAATTTGGCCTTGGAGCACGGAATGAAGCAGGGCAAAGGCTAATAGAGTTTTGTCAAGAGAACGCACTGGTCATAGCAAATACCTTCTTCCAACAACACAAGAGAAGACTCTACACATGGACATCACCAGATGGTCAACACCGAAATCAGATTGATTATATTCTTTGCAGCCAAAGATGGAGAAGCTCTATACAGTCAGCAAAAACAAGACCAGGAACTGACTGTGGCTCAGATCATGAACTCCTTATTGCCAAATTCAGACTTAAATTGAAGAAAGTAGGGAAAACCACTAGACCATTCAGATATGACCTCAATCAAATCCCTTATGATTATACAGTGGAAGTGAGGAATAGATTTAAGGGACTAGATCTGATAGATAGAGTGCCTGATGAACTCTGGACAGAAGTTTGTGACATTGTAAAGGAGACAGGGAACAAGACCATCCCCATGGAAAAGAAATGCAAAAAAGCAAAATGGCTGTCTGAGGAGGGCTTACAAATAGCTGTGAAAATAAGAGAAGCGAAAAGCAAAGGAGAAAAGGAAAGATAGTCACTATAATGTGATCACTGACCTAGAGCCAGACATCTTGGAATGTGAAGTCAAGTGGGCCTTAGAAAGCATCACTACGAACAAAGCTAGTGGTGGTGATGGAATTCCAGTTGAGCTACTTCAAATCTTGAAAGATGATGCTGTGAAAGTGCTGCACTCAATATGCCAGCAGATTTGGAAAACTCAGCAGTGGCCACAGGACTGGAAAAGGTCAGTCTTCATTCCAATCCCAAAGAAAAGGAATGCCAAAGAATGCTCAAACTACCGCACAGTTGCACTCATCTCACACGCTAGTAAAGTCATGCTCAAAATTCTCCAAGCCAGGCTTCAGCAATACGAGAACCGTGAACTCCCAGATGTTCAAGCAGGTTTCAGAAAAGGCAGAGGAACCAGAGATCAAATTGCCAACATCCGTTGGATCATGGAGAAAGCAAGAGAGTTCCAGAAAAACATTTATTTCTGCTTCATTGACTATGCGAAAGCCTTTGACTGTGTGGATCGCAATAAACTGTGGAATATTCTGAAAGAGATAGGAATACCAGACCACCTGACATGCCTCTGGAGAAACCTGTATGCAGGTCAGGAAGCAATAGTCAGAACTATACATGGAACAACCGACTGGTTCCAAATAGGAAAAGGAGTGTGTCAAGGCTGTATATTGTCACCTTGCTTATTTAACTTATATGCAGAGTACATCATGAGGAACGCTGGGCTGGAAGAAACACAAGCTGGAATCAAGATTGCTGGGAGAAATATCAATAATCTCAGATATGCAGATGACACCACCCTTATGGCAGAAAGTGAAGAGGAACTCAAAAGCCTCTTGATGAAAGTGAATAGGAGAGTGAAAAGGTTGGCTTGAAGCTCAACATTCAGAAAACAAAGATCATGGCATCTGGTCCCATCACTTCATGGGAAATAGATGGAGAAACAGTGGAAACAGTGACAGACTTTATTTTTTTGGGCTCCAAAATTACTGCAGATGCTGATTTCAGCCATTAAATTAAAAGACGCTTACTCCTTGGAAGGAAAGTTATGACCAACCTTGATAATATATTAAAAAGCAGAGACATTATTTTGCCAACCAAGGTCTGTCTAGTCAAGGCTATGGTTTTTCCCTTGCTCATGTATGGATGTGAGGGTTGGACTGTGAAGAAAGCTGATCGCCAAAGAATGGATGCTTTTGAACTGTGGTGTTGGAGAAGACTCTGGAGAGTCCCTTGGACTGCAAGGAGATCCAACCAGTCCATCCTAGTGGAGATCAATCCTAGGTGTTCATTGGAAGGACTGATGCTAAAGCTGAAACTGCAATACTTTGGCCATCTCATGCGACCAGTTGACTCACTGGAAAAGACTCTGATGCTGGGAAAGGTTGGGGGCAGGAGGAGAAGGGGACGACGGAGAATGAGATGGCTGAATGGCATCACCGACTCTGTGGACATGAGTTTGAGTGAGCTCTGGGAGTTGCTGATGGACAGGAAGGCCTGGCATGCTGTGATTCCTGGGGTCGCGGAGAGTCGGACACGACTGAGTGACTGAACTGAACTGAGGGAAAACCATTAGACCATTCAGGTAAGACCTAAATCAAATCCCTACAATTATACAGTGAAAGTGACAAATAGATTCAAGAGATAAGATCTGATAGACAATGTGCCTGAAGAACTATGGATGGAGGTTCATAACACTGTACAGGAGGCAGTGATCAAAAGCAAAGTGAGTCAGAAAGAACAAGAAATGTATTCTAACACATATATTCTCTTGGCAAAATCTATTAGCCTTTGCCCTGCTTCATTCCGTGCTCCAAGGCCAAATTTGCCTGTTACTCCAGGTGTTTCTTGACTTCCCACTTTTGCATTCCAGTCCCCTATAATGAAAAGGACATCTTTTTTGGGTGTTAGTTCTAAAAGGTCTTGTAGGTCTTCATAGAACCGTTCAACTTGGGCTTCTTCAGCGTTACTGGTTGGGGCATAGGCCTGGATTACTGTAATATTGAATGGTTTGCCTTGGAAATGAACAGAAATCATTCTGTCGTTTATAAGATTGCATCCAAGTACTGCATTTCAGACTCTTTTGTTGACCATGATGGCTACTCCATTTCTTCTAAGGGATTCCTGCCCACAGTAGTAGATATAATGGTCATCTGAGTTAAATTCACCCATTTCAGTCCATTTTAGTTCACTGATTCCTAGAATGTGTATGTTCACTCTTGCCATCTCCTGTTTGACCACTTCCAATTTGCCTTGATTCATGGACCTAACATTCCAGGTTCCTATGCAATATTGCTCTTTACAGCATCGGACCTTGCTTCTATCACCAGTCACATCTACAACTGGGTGTTGGTTTTGCTTTTGCTCCATCCCTTCATTCCTTCTAGAGTTATTTCTCCACTGATCTCCAATAGCATACTGGGCACCTACCGACCTCGGGAAGTCCTCATTCAGTATCCTATCATTTCGCCTTTTGATATTGTTCATGGGGTTCTCAAGGCAAGAATACTGAAGTGGTTTGCCATTCCCTTCTCCAGTGGACCACATTCGGCTGTGGTCCATGTGATCAGATCGGCTAGTTTTCTGTGATTATGATTTCAGTGTGTCTGCCCTCTGATGTCCCCTCGCAATACCTACCATCTTATTTGGGTTTCTCTTACCTAGGTCGTGGGATATCTCTGCACAGCTGCTCCAGCAAAGTGCAGCCGCTGCACCTTACCTTGGACGAGGGGTATCTATCTCCTCAAGGCCTCCCCTCCTGACCGTGAACGTGGAGTAGCGCCTCTTGGCCCTCCTACACCTACGCAGCCACCGCCTATAGGACGTGGGGTAGCTCCTCTCGGCCGCCGGCCCTGGCCTCAGACGTGGGGTAGATCCTCTCCACCGTGCTTCTTTGTGTGGTCGATTGTGCCAGCTGGCATCTCTCACGTCTGCACCACCGGAGCCGGCGTCTCTCGTGGAGAAAGCAAGAGAGTTCCAGAAAAACATCTATTTCTGCTTCATTGACTATGCCAAAGCCTTTGACTGTGTGGATCACAATAAACTGTGGAACATTCTGAAAGAGATGGGAATAACAGAACACCTGACCTGGCTCCTGCAAAACCTGTATGCAGGTGAAGAAGCAACAGTTAGAATTGGACATGGAACAACAGACTGGTTCAAAATTGGGAAAGGAGTACATCAAGGGTTTTTATTGTCACCTTGTTTATTTAACTTCTATGCAGAATACATCATGCAGAATGACTGTCTGATTGAAGCACAAGCTGGAATCAAGATGCCAGGAGAAATATCAGTAACCTCAGATAGGCAGATGACACCACCCTTATAGCAGAGAGTGAAGAGGAACTAAAGAGCCACTTGATAAAAGTGAAAGAGGAGAGTGAAAAAGTTGGCTTAAAATTCAACATTCAAAACACTAAGATCATGGTATCCAGTCCCATCACTTTATGACAAATAGGTGGGGAAACAATGGAAACAGTGAGAGACTTTATTTTCTTGGGCTCCAAAATCACTGCAGATGGTGACTGCAGCCATGAAATTAAAAGACGCTTGCTACTTGAAAGAAAAGCTATGACCAACCTAGACAGCATGTTAAAAAGCAGAACATTACTTTGTTGGAAAAGGTCCATCCAGTTAAAGCTATGGTTTTTCCAGTGGTCATGTATGGATGTGAGAGCTGGACTATAAATAAAGCTGAGCCCCGAAGAATTGATGCTTTTGAACTGTGGTGGTGGAGAAGACTCTTGAGAGCCCCTTGGACTGCAAGGAGATGAAATGAGTCAATCCTAAAGGAAATCAATCCTGAATATTCACTGGAGGGACTGAAATGCTGAAGCTGAAGTTCCGATACTTTGAGTTTGAGCAGGCTCTGGGAGATGGTGAAAGACAGGGAAGCCTGGTGTGCTGCAGTCAGTGAGGTTGCAAAGAGTTGGACACCATTGAACAGATCCCCCAAGGGCTGTTCTGAAGAGATAAGGGAGGAGCAGTATATACGGGAGTTGGTTGCTATTGTTTTTTTAAAGATAATTGGAATATCAAAAGATTACTGATCATTAAAGAAAACCAGGACTTCTCAGATGGTGCTAGTGGTAAGGAACCTGCCTGTCAATGCACAAAACATGAGACACAGATTCAAACCCTGGATTGGGAAAATCTCCTGGAGGAGGGCATAGCAATCCACTCCAGAACTCTTGCCTGGAGAATTGTATGAACACAGGAGACTGGCAGGCAACAGTCCATAGTGTCGCAAAGAGTCAGACATGACTGAAGCACATGCCCTATCTAGGGTCAGTATCCTGTCTTCCTCCTGAATCACCCCAGGGTGCACTGTTGGGGTTCGCTGCAGAAGCTGATGGCTCAGAGACAGGCAACTTTCTTTCCATACTGAATTCCTTCAGGGTGCACTCTAAGGTGCCTCAACATCCTTTGTTTACTGAAATGACAGGAGCCCCTATGGGGTGTGCTACCATTGGGGTGGTCAAGTGCATTAAATGGCGATATATGTAAAGTGGAAGAAAAATGCATTTGCAAGTAATAAAATAAGTACACAACACTTACTGTGGGAGTATTTCAGTTCTAGTAGTTATGTTATTCCGAGAGTCCTTTTCAATAGAGATGACTTTTAATAAGGGTGAAGATAAATGATGGTGCTTTCTATAATTTCTCTTTTTAATAAGCATGACAGAGCTGTTATTAATCCAAAACTTCTTGATCAACTATCATTTTGCTCTCTTGTAACTTTCATCCATGCAACATTACTTTTATCAGCTTTTTAAATAATGTAGCTTTTCTTCCTTTAGAATATGATTTCATCCCCCCACACTTGAAGATCCCACACACTTACATAAAAATAACTTCAGATTTTCAGGAAAAAAAATGCATATACTATTGTCAAATGTTCTTGTCATCATATTGCTACATATAGGCACCTATCTACTAAAATTAAGTGGCTTTATTTAATGCCTGAAGTTCTCATCAACTAGTGTTTCCCATTCTTATCTTTGTAATATGTTCCACAACAGCTAGGCTGACCTTGCTGCCATAGACAGTCTGCTAACCAAACTTATCCAGGTTGTAAAATGTTACACTCTTGGAAGGTATAGTCCTTTCAAGTCTATAGAGCGTAGAGATTTAATTCTGTGAATGAGAGTTGTTAAGGGCCTATTCAGTTCAAATTAATTAGTAATCATTCAGCATACCTACTGAGAGGGGAGCTTAAGGCAATTTAGAAGCTGTCCCCCAGAGAACTGGTTGGTTGGAGAAAGACAATCACAGAGCTTTCACTTAGTCCAGAGGCTTCGTGCTGCTGCATAATTCTTGTCTTTTTCAGTTTTGCCAAGATGGGACGGCAAAAGGAGATGTCAGAAGGAACACAGCAGAGATGCTTGGTATTCAGCAGCCTAATTGAGAATGTTAAAAAGACAAGTCCATGTGTACTCTCTGATTAAGATGGAATGGATCAGTTCTTTCCCGAGAGTGACAAATAAGGAAGCAAAGGAAGCTTCCTTTAGGACGCTGAAAAGAGATTCTGGAGACAGGAAAAGGTCAGGCACGGAAAATATGGAGAATGAAATGTAAAAAACAATACACATAGCCACAAAAAGAAACAAGAACATGTTTAAAAGATAAAGGAAATGAGTAAAACTTTTCAGTTCTGAAATGTTTATATTCTTACAAAATGTACTCAAGCGATTATGTTATCTAATGAGCTGTTTTAGTTTATAAAAATATTACTGTTGCAATATATTTATACCTTTGCTAAGGACAAAGGAATGATTTACTTATGAAGACAAATCTGGCTTCTGTACCCTGACACCAAACTAAATCACAGAGACAGAGTTTTGGATGAAGTAGAAAGAATAGTTTTATTGCTTTGTTAGGCAAAGTGGGCCACAGTGGGCTAATGCCCTCAAAACTGAATGTCTCAACCTGGAGGTGGTAGAGAGGAGTTTCATAATAATGATTCAAAGAGGGTGTTATCAGCTCGTGGACAATCTTCTGATTGATTGGCGGTGAGGTAAGTAGAAGTCAGCACCCCCAGTCTTGTGGTTCTAACCCTTCTGTGGTTACAACTGTGCTCATGGACAGCATACAGTTAACTTCTCCCACCTGGTGGAGGTTTCAGTATCTGCAAAATACCTCAAAGATACTGTTGTGTGTCTTGCCTGATGGGGAACCAGGACCCTGCCCTAAGGCTGCACTATTGTTTGTCTTGACAGCTTGTTCCTCCCTAGTCTCTGCATCCTCACCTTCCCCAATCAACACATGTTTGAATCTGCCCCTTGGAACTCAAAGAGGATTATGGAGGCTGAATGAAGCCTATTTTGTGTAATCAAAGAAATGAGGGATGTTGAAAGGCTTGTGTTGACAGGAGCCACACAGGGTACTTCTTGGTTTCACTAAGGCTTCTAATAATGTCTTTACAAGTGAGACTGCCTTTCAGTGAGGCTTGAAGGAAGGCTTGAAGCTAGGCACCAGCAGTATGTGAGCTGAGCACTTCCAGACGTACAAGCTGGGTTTCAAAGAAGCAGAGGAACGAGAGGTCAAATTACCAACATTCACTGGATCATGGAGAAAGTAAGGGAGTTCCGGAAAAACATCTACTTCTGCTTCACTGACTACATCAGTGCCTTTGACTGTATGCTGCTGCTGCTAAGTCACTTCAGTCGTGTCCGACTCTGTGTGACCCCATAGACGGAAGCCCACCAGGCTCCCCCGTCCCCGGGATTCTCCAGGCAAGAACACTGGAGTGGGTTGCAATTTCCTTCTCCAATGTGTGAAAATGAAAAGTGAAAGTGAAGTCGCTCAGTCGTGTCCGACCCTTAGCGATCCCACGGACTGCAGCCTAGCAGGCTCCTCCGTCCATGGGATTCTCCAGGCAAGAATACTGGAGTGGGTTACCGTTTCCTTCTCCAGGGGATCTTCCCGACCCAGGGATCGAACCCAGGTCTCCCGCATTGGAAGCAGACGCATTAACCTCTGAGCCACCAGGATCACAACAAACTGCAGAAAACTGTTACAGATATGAATAGCAGACCACCTTGCCCATCTCCTGAGAAACATGTATGCAGGTCAAGAAGCAATAGTTAGAACCATGCACAGAATAAATAACTGGTTCAAAATTGGGAAAGGAGTACAAAAAGACTGTATATTGCCAGCCTGCTTATTTAACTTACATGCAGAGTGCATCATGCGAAATGCCAGACTGGATGAGTCACAAGCTGGAGTCAAGATTATTAGGAGAAATATCAACAACTTCAGATATGCAGACGATACCACTCTAATGGCAGAAAGTGAAGAGGAACTAAAGAGCCTATTGATGCTGGTAAAAAAGGAAAGTGAAAAAGCTGACTTGAAACTCAACATTAAAAGAAATTAAGATCAGGGCATCTGGTCCCATTCCTTCATGACAAATAGAAGGGAAAAAGTGGAAACAATGACAGATTTTATTCTTTTGGCTCCAAAATCACTGCAGACAATTTCTGTAGCCATAAAATTAGAAGACGCTTGCTCCTTGGAAGGAAAGCTATGACAAACCTGAACACTATATTAAAAAGCAGAGACAGAACTTTGTTGACAAAAGTCCGTGTAGTCAAAGGTATGGTTTTTCCAGTTGTCATGTATGGATGTGAGAGCTGGTCTATAAAAAGGCTGAGCACTGAAGACTTTATGTTTTCCAATTGTGGTGCGAGAGAAGACTCTTGAGAGTCCCTTGGACTGTAACTAGATCAAACCAGTCAATCATAAATAAAATAAACCCTGAATCTTCATTGCAAGGACTGAGGCTAAAGCTGTAGCTCCAATACTTTGGCCACCTGATGAGAAGAGCCAATTCATTGGAAAAGATCTTGATGTCAGGAAAGATTGAAAGGAGAAGGAGACGGGGCATCAGAGGATGAGATGGTTAGATAGTGTCACCAGCTCAGGGGAAGTGAATTTGAGTAAAGTCTGGGAGATAGTGGAGGACAGAGGAGCCAGGTATGGTACAGTCAATTCCCTGTTGACTCAGATGGTAAAGAGTCTGCCTGCAGTGCAGGAGACCCAAGTTTGATCCCTGGGTCGGGAAGATCCCCTGGAGAAGGAAATGGCAACCCACTCCAGTATTCTTGCCTGGAGAATCCCTTGGATGGAGAAGCCTGCGGGTCTACAGTCCATGGGGTCGCAAAGAGTCAGACAATACAACTGAGCAACTTCACTTCACTTATGAGGTTACAAAGAGTTGGATACAACTTAGCAATTGGACAATGACAGCACTGAGACCCTCAAACCTAGCTTTAGTAAATATATCATCTCTTTAATGATGTCTCATTGTTCTTTGAGTCCCCACAATGCTCATTGCAGTGCACATAACCGAGGCTCTGCAAGCGTTCTTTCCTGTGTATGTTTGTATGTATGTAAACTTTATGTACAGTGACATATGCAGAACTTAAACATACAAATCATGCATTCTGACAGATTCACACACCTATGTAACCAACTCTCAAGTCAGGACAGAGAACAATTCCATCACCAAGCAAGTTTCTCCCTGTTCTCTGCCAGTCAATCGTCACTGCACATAAGTAACAACCTCTGCTCTGATTTCTATGTTCCTAGACTAATTCTGCCTGCTTTTGGATGCCATCTAAATGGTATTATCGGTATTTTTATTCGTATTCACACAGGAAGTTTTTAAACTGTACCCATGTTATTATTCATATTACTTCATTATATTTTATTGCTAAGTAATGTTTATTGCACTAATATACCACAAATAGCTTTTTAATTCTATATTGATAGACATTAGTTCAGCAGGCTTTTTCATGTGGAATTATTTTAAACAAAGCAACTATAAGTATTCCTCTATTATTTGGGAACACATGCTTTCACTTCACTTTGGTAAATATACATGATTGAAATTGCTAACTGGCAGGATAAGTGTATATTTAACTTTATCAGAAACTTATAAAGAGTTTTCCAAAGAGGTGTACCATTTTGTATTCCCACTAGCAATGTAAAAGATTTCCAGTTTTCCTACATCATTGCTAATATTTGGGGGTTTTAGTATAATTTTTAAATTTTTGGTCACTATCAGTTCAGTTCAGTCGCTTAGTCGTGTCCGACTCCTTGCGAGCCCATGAACCACAGCACGCCAGACCTCCCTGTCCATCACCAACTCCCGGAGTTCACTCAAACTCATGTCCATAGAGTCGGTGATGCCATCCAGCCATCTCATTCTCTCTCGTCCCCATCTCCTCCAACCCCCAATCCCTCCTAGCATCAGACTCTTTTCCAGTGAGTCAACTCGTCGCACAAGGTGGCCAAAGTATTGCAGTTTCAGCTTTATCATCAGTCCTTCCAATGAACACTCAGAGTTGATCTCCTTTAGAATGGACTGGTTGGATCTCCTTGCAGTCCAAGGGACTCTCAAGAGTCTTCTCGAACACCACAGTTCAAAAGCATCAATTCTTCAGTGATCAGCTTTCTTCACAGTCCAACTCTCACATCCATACATGACCACGGGAAAAACCATAGCCTTGACTAGACGGACCTTGGTTGGCAAAGTAATGTCTCTGCTTTTTAATATGCTATCTAGGCTGGTCATAACTTTCCTTCCAAGGAGTAAGCATCTTTTAATTTCATGGCTGCAGTCAACATCCGCAGTGATTTTGGAGCCCAAAAAAATAAAGTCTGACACTGTTTCCACTGTTTCCCATCTATTTCCCATGAAGTCATGGGACCAGATGCCATGATCTTTGTTTTCTGAATGTTGAGCTTCAAGCCAACCTTTTCACTCTCCTCTTTCACTTTCATCAAAAGGCCTTTGAGTTCCTCTTCACTTTCTGCCATAAGGGTGGTGTCATCTGCATATCTGAGGTTATTGATATTTCTCCTAGCAATCTTGATTCCAGCTTGTGCTTCTTCCAGCCCAGTGTTCCTCATGATGTACTCTGCATATAAGTTAAATAATCAGGGTGACAAGATACAACCTTGACGTACTCCTTTTCTATTTGGAACCAGTCTGTTGTTCCATGTCCAGTTCTGACTGTTGCTTCCTGACCTGCATACAGGTTTCTCAAGAGGCAGGTCAGGTGGTCTGGTATTCCCATCTCTTTCAGAATGTTCCACAGTTTATTGTGATCGACACAGTCAAAGGCTTTGGCATAGTCAATGAAGCAGAAATAGATGTTTTTCTGAAACTCTCTTGCTTTCTCCATGATCCAGCGGATGTTGGCAATTTGATCTCTGGTTCCTCTGCCTTTTCTAAACCTGCTTGAACATCTGGAAGTTCACGATTCACATATTGCTGAAGCCTAGCTTGGAGAATTTTGAGCATGACTTTACTAGCGTGTGAGATGAGTGCAATTGTGCGGTAGTTTGAGCATTCTTTGGCATTGCCTTTCTTTGGGATTGGAATGAAGACTGACCTTTTCCAGTCCTGTGGCCACTGCTGAGTTTTCCAAATTTGCTGGCATATTGAGTGAAGCACTTTCACAGCATCATCTTTCAGGATTTGAAATAGCTCAATTGGAATTCCATCACCTCCTCTAGCTTTGTTCGTAGTGATGCTTTTTAAGGCCCACTTGACTTCACATTCCAAGATGTCTGGTTCCAGGTGAGTGATCATGCCATCGTGATTATCTTCATCGTGAAGATCTTTTTTGTACAGTTCTTCTGTGTATTCTTGCCACCTCTTCTTAATATCTTCTGCTTCTGTTAGGTCCATACCATTTCTGTCCTTTATCAAGCCCATCTTTGCATGAAATGTTCCCTTGATATCTCTAATTTTCTTGAAGAGATCTCTTGTTTTTCCTATTCTGTTGTTTTCCTCTATTTCTTTGCATTGATCCCTGAGGAAGGCTTTCTTATCTTTCCTTGCTATTCTTTGGAACTCTGCATTCAGATGCTTATATCTTTCCTTTCCTCCTTTGCTTTTCACTTCTCTTCTTTTCACAGCTATTTGTAAGGCCTCCTCAGACAGCCATTTTGCTTTTTTGCATTTCTTTTCCATGGGGATGGTCTTGGTCCCTGTCTCCTGTACAATGTCATGAACTTCTGTCCAGAGTTCATCAGGTACTCTATCAGATCTAGACCCTTAAATCTATTTCTTACTTCCACTGTAAAATCATAAGGGATTTGATTTAGGTCATATCTGAATGGTCTAGTGGTTTTCCCTACTTTCTTCAATTTAGGTCTGAATTTTAGTCACTATAGAGAGTGGGAAATATTTCATTGTGGTTTTATTTTGTGTATTCTTGATGACAAGAATATTGAACACCATTTTGTAAGCTTAGGGACCATTTTAAAAACACGGTACAAAACAATGTTAAATGTCTTCTTAAATTCTTTGCTTCTTTTTAATTAACTTATTGGTTTTCTTTGTTACTAGGTTATATCACTTATATACTCAGGATGGCAATCTTTTATCAAATACATATATTTAGAATATTTTCTCATTGTGTGCCTTGCCTTTTTGCTTTCTTTATACTACTTTTTAGTGAGCAGAGATTTTCTACTTTCGATAAAAGTCAAATTTGTATTTTTTTAAATATTTCCTCTAAGAATATCACAAAGATAGGCTTCTATGATTTCTTCTAGAATAATTAAACTTCCACATTGTCTTTCATTTATTCTAAATTTATGGGTAGTGTGAGGGAAACCTACTTCTTCCAGCACATCTCTTCTTTGTTAAAGAGATTCATTTCTTCTCTGAATTTGTGTCAGTACTTTTTTTGAAAATCAGTAGATCATACTTTTTTCCTTTCCATGAACTATATACCATTATTTTGCCAACATCACTTTGTCTTGATTACTGTTTATAGGACTTGATCACTATTTACAGATTTATATCAAGTCTTAAAATCACGGAGTGTGAAATTTCCAACTCTGATCCTCCTTTATTAAAATTTTCTTAGCCTTTTTATAGATTTCTTTTCTCTGTGGATTGTTCATCTCTTCATTTATTATGTCTTTTATTTTTCAAGGCCCTGGAACACATTTATAATAGCTCTTTCAAAATATCTGATTGCTAATTCCAACATCTGAGTCATCTCAGAATCTCTCTTCATTGACATTTATTTTCTTCATTGATTTCCTTTTTCTTTGCATATTGATTCATGGAAGAGAGTCAAGTTTATGTTATCTTCCCTTAAATAGCTTTAAATTTTAGTCTTACAGCAATTAAATTACTAGAAAAAGGTTTTGATTCTCTCAGTTCTGGTCTTACTCCTTATTAGGGTAAGTCTCTTTCCATTTTTCTTAGTTCTAGGGTTGCTAGAGCATAGCTCTTATTTCAGGGTGTGATTATTACTCATAAGGTATGATTTTTCCAGGTTTTTCTACTGGATTCCTAAGATGCTCAGTGAGGTCTCTGGACTCTGCTTGGTGTAGAACTTGAGTGCCTCTTGGTCCTGCATATTGTCTGGTGTCTCGTTCAGAGCTTAGATCTACTGCAGTCATTCTGTGTTGGATGTAGAGTCTTTCCCTGAATACATGCAGCCCAGCCTTCAGCCAACAGTTCCCAGGGGATCCACATGCAAACCCTCTATGGAGACTGCTCCTCTTTGGGTTGTATCTCCCCAAGTCTACCTGCTGCCCCTGCCCTGGACTCTGCTCTGTGCTTTTTCCTCTTTGTGAAGACCACCACTCACTGCTGGAGATTGTCCCCCTTTGTGCATTTGGGAAATTGCCCCCAGGTAGAAAGATTGGTTGAATATGGGGCTTAGATCTTTTATTTCCATCCACTCAGAAAGCCCTTATTCAATGCATGAAAACAAGTGTCTCATATACTTTGTCCAGTTTTGTGCTTTTCAACACTGGAAGGATAAGTTCTTTACCAGTTATGTAATCCTGGTAGGAAACAGCAGGTGGTACACATTTTTAACATTTTAAGTGAATTGATGCTATAATTTCAGATAGAGACTCTTAAGGCAAATCACCAGGCTTCCAGGAGCATCCACCACAAGCGTATTTACAGAGTCACTCAGTATCCTTTGGATTGATTGCTCATTCTAGCCACTATCGTCTGGAATACACAGTTCATTCACTGCTGCTGCTGCTAAGTCACTTCAGTCGTGTCCGACTCTGTGTGACCCCATAATGGAAGCCCACCAGGCTCCCCTGTCCCTGGGATTCTCCAGGCAAGAACACTGGAGTGGGTTGCCATTTCCTTCTCCAATGTGTGAAAGTGAAAAGTGAAAGTGAAGTCGCTCAGTCATGTCCGACCCCTAGCGACCCCATGGACTGCAGCCCACCAGGCTCCTCAATCCATGGGATTTTCCAGGCAAGAGTACTGGAGTGGCTTGCCATTGAGATGCTAAATTTATAATTAAAATTCACCTTTGCCTTAAGGACTTAAAGCTGAAAGTTCATCTTCTTTACAAAGCTTCTTAAAAATAATCGCTTACACATGATGCATTATTTTCACTTTTTTTCACTCCTTTTCCAGTCAAAGGACTGGTTTCTGTCTCTCCTTCGTGTGTAAGTTGCTGTAATTTTCAACTGTTTTGCAAATTCCATAAAATAAGTTCATTTTGTTTCCTGTAGCCTACCTACCTGAGAGAGGCCATCACATCGAATATTCGTTGAAAGGGTAATTCTAAATCTTCTTTCTTTTTATGCCCAGTGCAATAATTTTGGATGCTTCATTTGACTAAAATCAAATAGGACCAATTCCCTGCTATAACTAATACTGATCACTTGAAAATTCACAGGTTTTTAATCTCCAGAACTCACCTTTTTCTAGAGCTGCAGACCTGAGATTCCAAATATCTTCTGAACAAATCTAACCAGATGTTCTACTGCCAAAATAGTCAGCTTTTCTCTCTTCCTGTGATTTCCATTACCTCTTCTGCAAAACTCAAATGAGAAGTCACAGAACCTCTTTTTTTTTTAATCATCTCACTTCCTCCCCACTTGCAGGATGATTTATTCATCGTATTTGGGGATCATTTTTCTTATCCATTCTCTTTCCGTCTTTACTGACATAATCCTATTTAAAGCCTTATCACTACTCCCAGCAGGATCATAGCAGTAATTTCCTAAATAAAAATGTGTACCTCTCTCTTCCATATGCTGCCAGAATTATGCTTCTAAATAGATTTATGATAACATCTTCTTACATGAAAATCTTTGCTGGCTCTCTGCTACTTATGGGAAAAAATAGACCAAGTTTCTGGTCACTGATTTAGAGTCCTTCATCGGTTCCCTAGACCCCACTTTCAGGTTCACCCACCGTCTAATATGTTGCACTCTTTTTTGGGGTGGTACATTCTTTGTATACTTTTCATCAATTCTAATTTTCACTACCCAAGCAGGTACTACCCATCACAGAGTACTCTTCTATATTCTGAAAGTTTGCTACCAATGAATTAATTTCCCACTTTTCACTTTTTAACAAGTTACTAAGCAGATGCACTCATTCATTCCCCCACCCTGGTTAAACTGATAAACTTGATGACACTGTTAGGGGAACCACTGACTGAAAGAATTCTCTTAAACAGTAGGTCCTGGTAAGGAATGAAGAACCAACAAGCCACCACCAAACAGAAACATTCAGGAAAGGTCAAAAAGAGAAAGGAGACTTCATCTGTCCTACCAACCTCCCAGAGTTCTTCCTGCTGGAATTCACCTTGGCTGAGCCATGTACTCACCACCAGGAAGGACCCCGAGTCAGAGTGATTGTCCACCAGCAACCTGGGAACTAACCCCTTTAGCGTAAAACCTAAGTCTGAGAGCTCCCTGGCAGAGCTGTTCTCCTGGGTTCCTTCACCTTCCTACTCCCCACCTAAGGGAGTCCCATCCTGATAAGGTCTGATGCTTTATCAGCAAATATGTCTCCAGACAGTTCAATGTTTTTAAAACTTTTTATTTATATCGAAGTGGCATCACCGACTCGATGGACATGAGTTTGAGTGAACTCCGGGAGTTGGTGATGGACAGGGAGGCCTGGCGTGCTGTGATTCATGGGGTTGCAAAGAGTCGGGCACGACTGAGTGACTGAACTGAACTGAACTGATAGCCTATTAGCAATGTAGTGATAGTTTCAGGTGGACAGCAAAGGGACTCAGCCATATATATACACGCATCCATTCTTCCCCAACTCCCCTCCCATCCAGGCTGCCATATAACACTGAACAGAGTTCCATGTGCCCTACAATCAGGGCTTGTTGGTTATCCATTTAAAACATAGCAATGTTTTGAGGAAATTAACAAGATGGTGCCTGTCAGGCTCTCTCACCCCATGCTCTCATGCCCTCTCACCCCACGTTCTGTAACCAATGAGTTTGCATGGTTGTGTAACAGCTGAGATCATTTATAGTACTGATGTGCATCACAAGGTACTCGCCTGGCCATGGGTTACTTTTGTTCTGTAGGTATATAAACTTCACCTGCAAATGGCTTGAAGTGTTTCGTGCAGTTATGTTGTGTTATGTTATGTCTGCTGCTACAGCTGCTGTGCCAGCCAGGAGAGAAAGCGTCTGCAATTCCTACATCTCCTCTCATTTTCTTCCAGCCTCTTAGCTCGTTCCTTGCCTACCATGGGTTCAGCGAACAGTGTACACAGTGAGATAAAAGCGAAACAATTGGCTCTGTGAGCAGGATCAGCAATCCAAGTGGGTACTTCTCCACCCCAAACTCCCTGAGGGTCAGGCAAGATCCCACTCTCGGTTTCTAGAAGGGGTCCCCCTTCCTGCAACAATACAAATGTTCTGAAATTTTCACCATGTACTTCTGCAGTTTTCTTTTACTGAAATGTTATTTCTTCCATGTAAAAATGGAAGCATTTTTAATGTAACTTGCTTATGATTTTCACTATTTTTTAAACAGTAAGTCCTATATTTATAGTTTCACTTGTGTGTCAGAGAATATACTAACTGCCCCACATGTTTTTATTGTTCCATTAGACTCTAAAGAGCTGTGCGTTACTCTCATTGCTTTTCACATCTTACTTTAGTTATTTAAGTAAATGGCTTATTGATTTCTAGATTATAGATTCCCCAAGAGCAGAATTCATATTAAGTTTATTTTTGTTTTTCTCATCATGACTATACCCTGCAATGTGCAACTCCCTGGATTGAATTTAATTTTCCTTACTCTCTTTTTTTGTTATTGTTGTTGCTTATCTTTTGTTTTATCCCTTTACCTTTGTAATTTTCTCTTCTGTTCCTAATGCATTTACTATAATGGACTTTTGGTTATTTTAACTGAAGCTTCCTGTAGTTTCACCAGCCTATGAATGCAGTGTGAGAAACTTTAAGGTAATAATCATTTTTCAGTCTCTCTTATCACCATCTGATTGAAGCCACTAATTTCCGGGAGTAACAGAGGTGCCTCATGAGGTTTTGAAGAGTCCTCTCATGTACTTTATTATTCTCCATGAAGCTATTTAGGGGCTCCTTTCTACTTCAGATGCTTCCAGGACACTTCATTTCCTGACTCTGCTCAACCCACATATCTTCACCTTGTCAGAATAAGGCTGTAGTATTGATCCCTCTGTATGCTGAAGCTCAAAAGTCTTCTGAAATACGCTCTTTTCCACCTGTTAGGAGACCCTTGTCGTTTAACCCCAAAGTGGCACCGCTTTTACTTCTGAGACCGTGTTCTACTAGAGCAACTGGTTTGCCTTATGTCTTTTATTTCTTCACCATAAGGAATTATTTATAAACATCTGTTATTTGCATTCATAGCCTCTGTTATTACCATTTCCTTTCAGTAACCTCAGATTTTAGATGAAGATCAATGCCTCAAAACCTTTCAGTGAAGAGAGACAAATATGATACCACTACTTGTGGAACCTAAAAAATAGCTCACATGAACTAATCTGTGTGTGCATGTTCAGTCACTCAGACATGTCTGACCTTTTGTGACCCCCATGGACTGTGGCCTGCCAGGCTCCTCTGTCCATGGAATTTTCCAGGTAAGAACACTGGAGTGGGTTGCATTTCCTTTTCCAGGGGATCTTCCTAAGCCAGAGATGGAACCTGCATCTCCTCTGTCTCCTGCATTGGCAGGTGGATTCTTTACCACTAAGCCACCTGAGAAGCCTACACATGGACTTATTCACAAAACAGAAATAAACTCACAGACATAGACAACAGACTTGCAGTTACCAAAGAGGGAAGGTAAGGGGAGGGATGAATTCGGAGTTTGGGATTAACATCTACACACTACTATAAATAAAAAAGAGGACCTACTGTTAATATATAGCATGGGGAGCTATATTCAGTATTTTATAACAACCTATAATGGAAAAGTATATATATATATACACACACACATATGTATCACTTTGCTTTGCACTTGAAATAACATAATATTGTAAACCAACTGCATTTCAATAAAAAAATGTATATATAAAGATCTTTAGGTGTTTTCTGTGTGGGGATCCACACCTGTGTTCCATGACTGACCACCTGATTCAAGCTGGTGTCAGTTTAAACCAGCACATTATCTTAGCCACACTATTTATTCCACATGTTGAAATGTGACTTAAGTCAATTTAATCCAAATTAATAATTAGATTTCCAGAGGGGCTATCAGAAAAGAAACTCACTATTTCCAGTGAACTTATGCAGCCATTCTGGCACTAGGAGTTACACTTTGTTAAAAGAAAACAGAAGCACCCCCCCCAAAAAAAAGAAAAGGTAAAGCCAAGAAGGTGGAGAGAGAAACTGAGAAGTGATGACAGCAAGTTACACCCTTTGTACAGCTGAAGCCCTGCGATTACTAAAGTTTTCAGTGTGTCAGGAAATACATTCCATTTTATGCCTAAATCAGTTTGAGTTTAGAATTTTCTCACTTGCAACAAAGGGAACTGACCTAAATGGTTTAAGCAGGAGCCATGGGAGCCATTTGCAAGTGCTGAAGTTACTATAACTGAGAATCCCATATAGCTTTTTTAACCACACAAAGTTACATTGCTGTGATGAGAACTTTCAAGATTTGCTCTTCTTTTTAAAGATTTTTACTTTATATTGGAGCATAGTTGATTAATAATGGTATGCTAATTTCAGGCATACAGCAAGGTAGTTCACTTATATATACACATGTATCTATCATTCAGATTTTTTTTTCCAATTTAGCTTGTTACAGAGTATTGAGTGGAGTTCCCTGTGCTATACAGTAGATCCTTGTTGGTTTACAGCAACTATCAAATATACAATATGGAATCAATGCCTTCAAACTGTGGTGCTGGAGAAGACTCCTGAAAGTTCCTTGGACAGCATGGAACTCAAATGAATCAATCTTAAGGGGAAATCAACCCTGGATACTCATTGGAAGGATTGATGTTGAAGCTGAAGCTCCAGTATCTTGGTCATCTGATGCAAACAGCTGACTCATTGGAAAAGTTCCTGATGCTGGGAAAGATTGAGGGCAGAAGGAGAAGAGGGTGTCAGAAGATGAGAAGGCTGGATGGCATCACTGATGAAATGGACATGAACTTGGGCAAACTTCGGGAGATAGTGAGGGACAGGGAGGCCTAGCGTGCTGCAGTCCATGGGGTCACAAAGAGTTGAACGTGACTGGGTAACTGAACAACAACAAAGATTAACTATAGTGATCTTGCTATCATAACATCCCCAGGACTTCCTTATTTTATAATTGAATGTTTATATCTTTAGACCCTATTCACCCATTTCCCCCAACCCCTACCCCCAGCATTAATCTGCTCTGTGAGTTCCTGTGGGTTTTTTCTGTTTTTATTTTAGATTCACCTGTAAGTATCTGCCTTTCTCTGCCTGATTTGTTTCACTTAACATCATGCTCTCAAGGTCCATTTATACTATAGAAAATGACAGGATTTCCTTCTTTTTAATAGCTGAATAATATTTTATTGTATATATAAATATCACATATTCTTTATTCGTTCATTCACCGTGGACACTTATGTTGCTTCCAATGTCTTAGCTATTGGAAAGAATGTGGCAATGAACATGTGATTGCTGATATCTTTCAAGTTAGTCTTTTTGTTTTCTTTGAATAGAAATTGAAAAGTAGAATTGCCAAATCAAGTGATAGTTCCATTTTTAATTTTTTGATAAGCCTCCTTGCTGGTTTCTATAGTGGCTGCATCAATTTACATTCCCACCAACAGTGCGTGAGGGTTTCCCTTTCTCCACATTCTCAACAACAATTGTTATACCTTCTTTTTGATAATAATCATTCTAATAAGTGTAAAGTGATATCTCACTGTGATTTTTATTTGTATTCCCCTGATAATTGGTGATGTTGAACATCTTTTCATGCACCTATTGGCCATGTGTATGTCTTCTTTGGAAAAAATATGTGTTCATATCCTCTGCTGCTGCTGCTGCTAAGTCACTTCAGTCGTGTCCGACTCTGTGTGACCCCATAGACGGCAGCCCACCAGGCTCCCCCGTCCCTGGGATTCTCCAGGCAAGAACACTGGAGTGGGTTGCCATTTCCTTCTCCAATGTGTGAAAGTGAAAAGTGAAGTCGCTCAGTCGTGACCGACCCTTAGCGACCCCATGGACTGCAGCCTACCAGGCTCCTCCATCCATGGGATTTTCTAGGCAATCCCATTTTTAAATCAGATTTGGTTTTGCTATTCAGTTGTAGGGGTTCTTCATATATTTTGGATACTGATCCCTTATCAGTATATGGTTTGCAATTAAATTCTCCCATTCAGAATATTGCCTTTTCATTTTGTTGGTTTCCTTTGTTGTGCAGAACTTTTAAATTTTGATATAGTACCACTTTTTTATTTTTGCTTTTGTTGCCTTTATTTTTAGTGTAAAATCCAAGAGCTTCATTGCAATGACCAATGTCTATGAACTTCCTCTTTTTCCTTCTTGGAGTTTTATGGTCTTTGGTCTTTACTTTCAAGTCTTTAATCCATTTTGAGTTAATTTTTGTGTATAGTGAAAATAATGGTCCAGGTTCATTCTTCTGCACGTGGCTGTCTAGTTTTCCCAACACCATTTATTGAAAATACTGTCCTTTCCCTACTGTGTATTATTGGCCCCTCTGTCTTAATTAATTGACTATATAGGTGTGATTTTATTTCTGGACCTCCTATTATATTTCATAGGTGTCTGTTTTTTATGCTAATACCATAATGTTTTGATTACTACAGTTTCATAATATATTTTGAAAATAAGAAGCATGAAGCTTCCAGTTTTGTTCTTCTTTCTCACAGTTGCTTTGGCTACTTGGGATCTTTCATGGTTCCTTACAAATTTTAGGGTTGTTGGATATATTTCTGTAGAAAATGCATTGAAATTTTGATAGAAGTTGCAAAAATGCTATATTCTTATACATTCCTTACCCTACTGTTCCACCTTCCATTCCAAAACACAGACTTTCGTCTGTGAGGTCAGTGCTTGACTTGAAATCAAGCAATGATAAACCCTTTCCCAGGTCTCTAAACTGGGGATAAGGGACAATAAAGCAATGTCATCCCTTGCAGCAATGATTTCAACCATGTGCACAAGCCAGTCCGTTTAAATGACATCTAGAAGGTAATGAAAAGGCAGCTGTAGAAGCATCGAACATTTCAATACATTCCTCTTTTTTCTTTAACCATCTTAAATACAGGTTAAGAAAAATAACAAAGTAGTGATCAATGCAAGACTTAAAGTGAGGCCTATTGCGTGCCAAATCACATTCACACCACCACTGGTACCTATTTTGACATTTTCTGTATTCCTGTGGCGCTTGCTATGGTGCCTGGCACAGTCAATGAATTTTTGTTGGTTAGGTTCCTATGCTAATTTCATATTTGATAAATCTTTTTTCAGAAAAGATTTTAATCAAACTTGTGTAGGAATCTCTTGAACCAATGTCACTTGAGTTGTTTCCTACCACTTGATCAAGAGGAAGCCTGGCTATGGGACAGTGTCCATGCATATGCTCTTCTGGGAATGCCCCCGTTTGACAGGTCTTCCTTCTCTGTATGGCAACCCGAGATCCTGCTTTCAGGGAAAATGTCATTGACTGAAGAGCACTAAGTACACTTGAATTGAGATAAAAATTGAGATAATAAGCAAAATTGTCTAGAATTCTCTGTGCCTTTTTGTTGAAAGACCTTAACATTTATTTTTTTTTAAAAATTAATTCACTTATTTTAATTGGAGGCTAATTACTTTACAATAGTGTGGTGGTTTTCGCCGAACACTGACATGAATCAGCCCTGGTTGTACATTATTTATTTACTGTGCTGCTCGGCTTGTGGGATCTTAGTTCCCTAACCAGAGATTGAACCAGGGCCTTTGGCAGTGGCGGTGAGGGGTCCTGAACCACCGGACTGCCAGGCCCCATAACTTTTAATAAAGCAATATTTCTTTGCAAATATCTTTTTCCTCTGTAAATAAAGGAAAAAGTGTTTCCAATCTGAACTTCCAACAGTGTCAGTCTCTGCATGAATTTGTACCATTTTATGCCCAAGTCTAAGTCCTATGGTCAGATACAATGTAATTTCTGGAGGTCATTTCTTGGGTTATTTCAATCTATGATGATTTGGTGAAGAAAATTAAAAGGTTCATCGGCTTTAAACTTCTAACCTACACAACCTGCTTCAGTTCCCTGAAAAAAGAAAATCCCTGAAAATGACAGTAATGGATGCTTCCAAGAAAGATGTATTGAGGGTCAGTTCACAAACAGACATTTTTATAGGTGCATTAGTAACACATTTACAGAATCTTGCCTTGTCTCAACTTCACAGACACAAAGTGGGTTAAATAATGTGCTGAGTCCAAAAGGTTTAGCCCACGAGTCTTAATTTCATGTAACAACTTGTAAAGAACTTTGAAGGTGATCTGAACTAGAAGTTCTGCATCTCCTGCCGTTCTGATTAGCCATCCTCACCCATTCTTACTTAAGATGTAGGGTTGACTCTAAGGGTTTCTACTCCCCCTTTCCTCTGAAGATGAGCAATCAAAGTGCAGTGTCTCTGGGGGAAGCAGGTTAGAGCAACAGCTGATGGATCCTGGGCTGGAGTCTTACTCTCTGAGTTTATCAAGCAATCAAGGTGTTTTGGTTGAAAATTTGGATACAGTGTTGGATGGAGGGAAATTTACCAGGGGGAACATTCTCTAATGAATTCTCTCTCTCTCTCTCTCTTTCTCTCTCTCTCTCTCTCCCTCCTTCCTTCCCTGGTGGCTCAGACAGTAAAGCATCTATCTGCAATGCGGGAGACCCAGGTTCAATCCCTGGGTTGGGAAGATCTCCTGGAGAAGGAAATGGCAACCCACTCCAGTGTTCTTGCCTGGAAAATCCCATGGACAGAGAAGCCTGGTAGGCTACACTCCATGGGGTCACAAAGAGTCGGACACGACTGAGCAACTTCACTTTCACTTTATTTAACTCTTAAAATGTCTTCATTAGTATAACTGAAATGAAATTATAAAGAAGAAAATATTAGAGCAGACCTTGAGTGTTTGTAGAAGCTATCTTTATCATTATCATATTTTCAAATGGAACTGAGCAGTAAAGATAAGAGGAGCTGCTCTTCTGAATTCTTAACATCTGCACCATAAAGCAATTAGTTCTCCTGTGATAGAAACTAATTCTGGTCTAATAAAGATTGAGAAAATAGTTACTATTAATCTTTAAACTAAGGTTAGCAGCAGTGTGGATGGAACTCTAGAATTACTAAGCAAAGTAAGTCAGACAGAGAAAGACAAATGCCACATGTTATCACTTAAATGCGGCAGCTAAAATATGACACAAGTGAACTTCTCTACAAAACAGAAACCGACTTACATAGGGAAGAGACTTGCATTGCCAAGGGGAGGGGGTGGGCGAGGGAATGATTGGGAGTGTGCGATCAGCAGGTGTAAAGTATTTTATATTGGAGAGATAGGCAACAAGGGCCTACTGTGTAGCACAGGGAAGCATGTTCAATGTCCTGTGATGAATTTTATTCAGTTTCTTCTCTTTCACACCCTCTTTTAAGACACTCAGCTGCCCTCTTGTTGCGAAACACAGAGGGTTCAAGGGCTTCCCTGGAGCCAGAGCAGGTGAGGGACGAACACACCTGCCTCCTCACTGTGCACCCGTCCCTGTGCACATGTCTGGGCCCATCGTGAATCTCCACGGCCGCCGGAAATCGGGGCAGGCGGCCTCTATCTATCCCCCTGCTGACCGCTTCTTCTATAACCTCAAGATGCTTTAAGGATTTGTAGAACCTAAAGATGTTCTAAAGGAATTCAGATGTGCTAACAGTAATTATTCATATATATCTTGGTCTAGAAAGTTATAAATAGTGATAATAATAATAATGGGGAAAGGTGAAGTAGAGGGATAAATTAGGAATTTGAGATTAACGTATTCACACTGTGTGCTGTGTGCTTAGTCACTCAATCGTGTCTGACTCTCTGCAACCCCATGGGCTCTTTGCAACCCCATGGACTGTAGGACGCCAGGCTCCTCTATTCATAGGGATTCTCCAGATAAGAATACTGGAGTGGGTTGCCATGCCCTCCTCTGGGGGATCTTCCCAACCCAGGAAACTGGACCATCAGGGACACCCAAGAATACTGGGGTGGGAAGCTTATCCCTTCTCCAAGGGATCTTCCTGACCCAGGAATCGAACTCAGGTCTCCTGCTTTGCAGGCAGATTCTTTACCAGCTGAGCTACCGGGGAAGCCCATGTAGATAATAAACAAGGATCTGCTGTATGGCACATGAAACTGTACTCAGTATTCTGTAATAACCTATATGGGAAAAGGATCTGAAAAAGAAGGACATGTGCGTATGTATAGCTGGGTCACCTTGCTACATAGTTTCACCTGAAACTAACACAGTGTTTAAATCAACCATACCCCAACATAGAATAAAAATTAAAGGAAAACAGCCAACATTTGTGTAGCCATTACCGTGTGTCAGGCAGTGCTCTAGCTCAGAAGTAAAATCATAGGTTTGAAACAAAGGATATAAATTGTAACTAATCCTATAGTGTGACTACAGTTGATATGGTCAGCATCCATCCCACTGCCTTTACAAGTGTTTCTGTGCTCAGAATCCAGAAAACTAAAAACTACATTTCCCATGTACTTAGAGCCATGGTTTTAGTTGAGAAGTAGTTTCTACCAAATAGGTGCATTCATATGGGATTCAGAAAGCATCGATATGGCTGAAGCCCTTTTACTGCTGCTGCTCCTAGAAGCACATCTGATTCTAGAACTGTATTGATCATGACTATTCCTTTAATACCTAGATTGTTGTTAAAATTGTACACCCTTGAATTTAATCCCAGTGGCAGCCTCCTGCTTCTTACTCCTCTAGCTCAGGAAAGGAAAGCAACTTATTCTCTGTATTAAATTATTTTCTTATTAACAATTCTCAAGGGTCTTCGGCTTCTTAAACTGGAGTTTGATGGATACCACATTTGAAGCCATGAACATCTGCATACAAAAGACCTACAATGAGGGAAATCTGTCTTCATTATCTTACCTGGTAGGATCTGAAGACAATGGTGATCTGTTTATGACTGAAAAGTGAAATATTGGCAACCATTGACTGCCAAGATAGGAGTTACAATGATCATGATGCTGCTGCTGCTGCTAAGTCACTTCAGTCGTGTCTGACTCTGTGTGACCCCATAGATGGAAGCCCACCAGGCTCCCCCGTCCCTGGGATTCTCCAGGCAAGAACACTGGAATGGGTTGCCATTTCCTTCTCCAATGTGTGAAAATGAAAGTGAAGTCGCTCAGTCGTGTCCGACCCTTAGCGACCCCACGGACTGCAGCCTACCAGGCTCCTCCATCCATGGGATTTTCTAGGCAAGAGTACTGGAGTGGCTTGCCATTGCCTTCTCCGACAATGATCCTAAGTGCCTGCAAAAATAGGTCCAGGGAACTCAGGTCTTGGTGGACCAAGCATTGCAAAAGTAGGACATGGTTGAATGAGGATCACAGGCACTCTGGAGTGGGCAGATTAATCCTGACAACTTTCAGGGCATTCAAAAGTAAACACTTGAAATTAATTCCTTCAAGAGAATGTGAAAACAAGCCACAGACTGGGAGAACACTTTTGCAAAAGATACATCTTAATATATATATTTATTATATATCTGTATAGTGAACTATTTTATTCCTTCAGTTCAGTTCAGTCGCTCAGTCGTGTCCGACTCTCCGCGACCCCATGAATCACAGCACGCCAGGCCTCCCTGTCCATCACCAACTCCCGGAGTTCACTCAAACTCATGTCCACAGAGTCGGTGATGCCATCCAGCCATCTCATTCTCCGTCGTCCCCTTCTCCTCCCGCCCCCAACCTTTCCCAGCATTAGAGTCTTTTCCAGTGAGTCAACTCGTCGCATGAGGTGGCCAAAGTACTGCAGTTTATTCCTTAACCCTCCACTAATTTTTTCCTTTGGTTACCTTAAGAATGTTTTTTGTCTGTGAGTCAGTTTCTATTTTGTAAATAAGTTCATTTGTACCACTTTTTTAAGATTCCACAAATAAGTGATATAATATGATATTTGTGTCTGTCTGACTTAAAGTTCATATACAAAAGACACAATGAAGAAACTATGGCACATCCATACAATTAATACCATGTAGCCATTAAAGTCATTTGTGGTGGAATAGCTAGTAAAACGAAAAGATATTCAAGAAGCTACAGTGAAAAAGTCAGCTCACAGAAGAATGTATATGCTCTGTGTGTGCTAAGTTGCTTCAGTTTTGCCCGACTCTTGCAACCCTATCGACTGTAGCCCATCAGGGTCCTCTGTCCATGGGATTCTCCAGGCAAGAATACTGGAGTGGGTTGCCATTGCCCTTTCAGGTAACTTCCCAACCCAGGGATTGACCTGCATCTCTAATGTCTCCTCCATTAGCACGTGGGTTCTTTAACACTAGCCCCACCTTGGAAGCCAAAAAAATATGCTGCTGCTGCTGCTAAATCACTTCAGTCGTGTCCGACTCTGTGCGACCCCATAGACGGAAGCCCACCAGGCTCCCCTGTCCCTGGGATGCTCCACGCAAGAACGCTGGAGTGGGTTGCCATTTCCTTCTCCAATGTGTGAAAGTGAAAAGTGAAAGTGAAGTTGCTCAGTCATGTCCGACCCTTAGCGACCCCACGGACTGCAGCCTACCAGGCTCCTCCATTCATGGGGTTTTCTAGGCAAGAGTACTGGAGTGGCTTATGATTCCTTAAAAAGCAAAATATATACATGTAATACAAAACCAAAAATAATGGAAGGAAATGTGGCAAAATGAGCAGAGTTCTCTCAGAGTGGTGGCTTTTTTTTTTAGTTTTCTCTATTTTGATTATCGCCATCTTCTACGTTCCTGAAGAATAACAAACATTTCTCAAGAAAGCATGTATAAAGTGAATATTAAAAAGGAGTGTGATAGAGAGAAAAACAACTTAGAAATGATAACCTTAGCAATTGGGCTTCCCTGGTGGCTTAGTGGTAAAGAATCCACCTGCCAATGCAGGAGACACAGGTTCAATTCCTGGGCCAGGAAGATCCACTGGAGAAGGATATGGCAACCCAGTTCAGTATTTTTATCTGGGAAACTCCAGGCACAGAGGGGCCTGTGGGCTACAGTCCATGGGGCCACAAGAGTCCGCCTGACTTAGCAACTAAACAGCAACAACAACCTTGGTCTTCATGTCCAATCCCTCGGTCGTGTTGGACTCTTTGTGACCCCATGAACTGTAGCCCCCCAGGCTTCTCTGTCCATTGAATTTTCCAAGCAAGAATGCTGGAGTGCGTTGCCATTTCCTACTCCAGGGAATCTTCTCGACCCAAGGATCAAACCCACATCTCTTGCCTCTCCTGGATTGACAGGTGGATTCTTTACTATTGCACCACCTGGGAAGCCCAAACTCGACAATATCCACTAACATTTCAGTTCACAAGTTCCCTGAGATGTATTGATGGGAGATACAGAGAAAATGTTTTCCATGGAATATCCTGGCAGTTACTCATCAGTTCATTGCAACAGGCTGCCAGCAGGACCTTGTAAACAGCATCAAAGTAGAAAAGCCATGAACAAATATCTCTGCTCACTCTTGATTGCCAGTGGCAGTGGTGGAGACATTGAAGGGTATGGAATGTACAAGGTGGCGTCTTTTAAGTAAATAATACACATAAATTCAGTAACAGTAACTCCAATCAATACAGAAGAAATGTGTGAGCACCACATCTATCAGTCCTAACATAATATTTAGTCAAACAAAAAGATGGTCTTTGATTATTATTTCCACTAAATTTGCAAAGTAAATCTTCACATACACTAAAGCTAAATAAGCATTGGTATCTTAGGAAAGAAACAAAGTTTGTTTTTACCAAGTGTCTCAATTGAGATTCATATGTCCTCAGACCTTGGAAAGCAAGGAGATCAAACCAGTCAATCTTAAAGGAAGTCAACCCTGAATATTCATTGGAAAGACTGATGTTGAAGCTGAAGTTCCAATATTTTGGCCACCTGATGCAAAGAGCTGATTCATTGGAAAAGACCTTGATGCTGGGAAAGATTGGGGGCAAGAGGAGAAAGGGGTGACACAGGATGAGATGATTGGATGGCATCACCGACTCAATAGACATGAACTAGGGCAAGCTCCAGGAGATGGTGAGGGACAGGGAAGCCTGGCGTGCTGCAGTCCATGGGGTTGTGAAGAGTTGGACATCACCTGGGGACTGAACAACAACAATGTACTCAGACTAAGTGAAAAATGATTTTTATTGTATTTCTATTTTCAGCTCGTGGAAAACATAGCTGTCAATTGAAGTTAGGTTAGTAAGGAGATAGCCATAATTAAGCAGATGTATCCTCCAGAATATCTCTAAGAGTAATATTGTTAAAGTAAACTTTGGTAGATCTAACATGTTACATCTACAAAAATGTTGATAAATAAATAGAAATAGAAGCATAGGAGTAATGTAATATTAGGAGATAGAACTTAATAAAAAATATCTTTTACCAACCAAATTCAAATAGAATATAAAAGCTTCCAGAGCAAAAAAACAAAAAAAACCTGTTTCTTACAAACAAATCAGTGGCGTTTCATGTTATGAGGCAAAGGACTGATGCCTTTAAAAGTGTGAGAGAAATGGAACATTATTCGACCTTTAAAAGGAAATTCTGACACCTGCTCTGACGTGGATTAATCTTGAAGATGTCATACTCAGTGAAATATGCTAATCACAAGGGAACAGATACAGTGTGATCCTACCTATATGAGGAACTAGAGCAGACAAATTCACAGAGACAGAAATAAAATGGGGGATTCCCAGGGTCTGCGGGGGGGAACTGGGGTTACATAGGTGCAGTATTAAAATTTTGTGACATGAAGACATTCTGAGTATGGATAGTGGTGATAGTTGCATAACAGTGTGCATGTACTTAATGCCACTGAACTGTACATAAAATGTTTAAAATGGTAAATATTTTTTCTTCCCCCTCAAGACAGTAAATTTTGCATCATTTATATTTTACCACCATTTTTAAAAAATCTGTGAGGAAAAAATAAACAAAAATTTTATCATGAAACGTGAAGACATGAATTAATATTTCTAAATATTAAGGAATTATTGTGGTTATGAAAATATGATTATGTCACTCTCCTCCTGCAATGTCTAAGTTTAGTGAATCAAAGAACCCAAGGAATTATACGAGACATATTACTGCAAACAGTCTGTCTGTTCAGAATAATCAGGAATAAATAACTCATCTGTGATGCAGCAGATGCCTGGGGCATCCTCTATGACACTCATTTTTACCAAAAATAAACTTTGAAGCTGCTGGACTTGCTTCCATTTCCCCAAAGAAGAGCCCAGTGAAGAACTGCATTGATTTTTTTAAAAGAGCCTGTTGTGGAATCAGATCAATGTCAGGAAGAATAAAAACTGACCTCACCTTGAATGTCAAGAAAAGCATTAGTCCTGAAATAAATAGACCTTATAAACATCCTTAACACTCATAGGCATTTTTCTTACTAAATATGGTTCTAAATATATGAAGCCAACTCAGTATTAGTGATGAGAATACTTGCTTTGTCAGCCAAGGATGGATTGATATGTTCTTAACTACTTACTCTTCCTGAAATTCTTACCGTATCTTTATCCCAGTTGGTTTATTGTATTTTGTTTCTGCTAGTGATTGATTTTTTGGCTCAATATTAAAATATACACTAGGTTTTTTGGTTTTTCTTTTATGCCAGGCAGTCTGGCATAAAGCACTGGCACTGGACACACAGGATCAGTATTAGTCCATCCTTATTTATATCTGGAGACTGCTAGATTAAGAGGGGTTAAGTCACCCATGAGCCTGAGTTCACAATACTGTTAAATGATGGATCGATATGGATCTGACTTAAAGCCTTTTCAAATACAATTCTTACTGTTTTATTTGTGGCATCCACGGCTCTCATCATTTAAATTTATTTAGTGTTGGCTTCATATTCATATAAATACTCTTTCTGTGGGTGTCATCTCTACCTACTTGTCTGCCAAATAGAAGTGTTGATTTACTCAGGAACAATATAATACACCCTCAGTAATTAGATGGCTGGCCAAATTCACTCTGGTTTGGGGATGCATCATGGCACCAGTGTTTTCCTGGCATTCCCCACCCACACCCCACCTACATCTGGATGGAGCTAGAAGGCTACCTCATGCCAATGGAATATAAGCAAAAGATACACATGTTATCCCCAGGCCAAGAGGTTTAAGAATAAAGTTGCTGTCTTGGGTAGTACAATCATTTTGACAATACTGATTCTTCCAATCCATGAACATGCCCAAGGCGATCTACAGATTCAATGCAATCACTATCAAATTACCAATGGCACTTTTCACAGAACCACAGAACTAGAACAAAAAATATCTTAAAGTCTGTAGTGAGAGACAAAAGACTCCAAATAGTTAAAGCAATCTTGAGAAAAAAAAACTGAACTGGAGGAATAGAGTCCCTGACATCAGACTATACTACAAAGCTACAGTTATCAAAACAGGATATTACTGGCAGAAAGATAGAAATATAGATTAATGGAACAGGATTAAAAAATACAGAAATAAACCCATGAACCTGTGGTCAATAAATCTATGAAAAAGGAGGCAAGACTACATATTTGGAAAGTCAGTCTCTTCAACAAATGGTGCTGGGAAAACTGGACAGATACATGTAAAAAATGCAATTAGATAAATTTTAAACACCATATACCAACATAAGCTCAAAAAGGGATTACAGACCTAAATGTGAGACTGGACACTGTAAAACTCCCAGAGTAAAACACAGGCAGAACAGTCTCTGACACAAATTGCAGCTATATATATATATATGTTTTTGATCCATCTCCCAGAATAACAGAAATAAGCAAATGGGACCTATTTAAACTTAAAAGCTTTTGCACAGCAAAGGAAGCAATAAACAAAATGAAAAGACAACCCATAGATTGGGAGAAAATATTTTCAAATGATGTGAGTGAATAAGGATTAGTCTCCAAAATTTACAAACAACCCATGACACTTAGCATCAAAACAAAAAACCCAGTCAACAAATGGGCAGGAGACCTAAATAGAAATTTCTCCAAAGAATACATACAGATGGCCAAGAGGCACTTAGGTTCAACACCGCTCATTATTCAGTTCAGTTCAGTCAGTTCAGTAGCTCAGTCATGTCTGACTCTTTGCGACCCCATGAATCACAGCACGCCAGGCCTCCCTCTCCAACACCAACTCCCGGAGTTCACTCAAACTCATGTCCACAGAGTTGGTGATGCCATCCAGCCATCTTATTCTCTGTCGTCCCCTTCTCCTCCCGCCCCCAACCTTTCCCAGCATCAGAGTCTTTTCCAGTGAGTCAACTCATCGCATGAGGTGGCCAAAGTATTGGAGTTTCAGCTTTAGCATCAGTCCTTCCAATGAACACCCAGGATTGATCTCCTTTAGAATGGACTGGTTGGATCTCCTTGCAGTCCAAGGGACTCTCAAGAGTCTTCTCCAACACCACAGTTCAAAAGCATCAATTCTTCGGCAATCAGCCTTCTTCACAGTCCAACTCTCACATCCATACATGACCACGGGAAAAACCATAGCCTTGACTAGATGGACCTTTGTTGGCAAAGTAATGTCTCTGCTTTTTAATAGGTTGGTTATAACTTTCCTTCCAAGGAGTAAGCGTCTTTTAATTTCATGACTGCAATCAGCATCTGCAGTGATTTTGGAGCCCCCCAAAATAAAGTCTGACACTGTTTCCACTGTTTTTCCATCTATTTCCCATGAAGTGATGGGACCAGATGCCACGATCTTTGTTTTCTGAATGTCAGAATAATGGCTATCATCAAAAAATCCATAAACAATAAATGCTGGAGAGGTTGTGGAAAGAATGTGTGTAGGGAGTGTAAATTGGTACAGGCACTTATGGAGAACAGTGTGGTTTCTTAAAAAACTAAAAATAGAACTACTGTATGACCCTTCAATCCCACTCCTGGGCAAACATCAGGAGAAAATCAAGATCTAAAAGGATATATGTACCCTGTGTTCATTGCAGCACTGTTTACAGAGGAATGGATACAGAAGATGTGGTCCATATATACAATGGAATATTACTCAGCCACTAAAAAGGACATAATAATGCCATTTGCAGCAACCTGGATGAATCTAGAAACTGTCATACTGAGTGAGATAAGTCAGACAGAGAAGGAGAAATATTGTATGACATGCCTTGTATGTGGAATCTAAAAGGAAATGATACAAATGAACTTAACTTACAAAACAGAAAGAGACTCACAGACTTAGAGAACAAACTCATGGCTAATGGGGAAGGGAGTGTTGGGGAATTGGGGATGGACATGTACACATTGCTATATCTAAAATGGATAACCAACAAGGACCTCCTATACAGCACAGAGAAGTCTACTCAATGTTATGTGGCAGCCTGGATGGGAGGAGAGTTTGAGGGAGAATGGACGCATGTATATGTGTGGCTAAGTTCTTTCACTGTTCGCCTGAAACGATCACTACATTGTTAATCAGCTATACCCAAATACAAAATTAAAAGTTTTTTTTTTTTAATTTAAAAAGGAAAAAAGAAAGTTGCTTTCTTCATACATCTTTTTTCAGACAGTTTTCCTGACTTGGTCATGGTGAGCATAGTAAACTTGTAATCAGTATGGAAAACACAGCAGAGTCACTAAAATAAAAATCAAACAGCCCTAGGCACTTCCCTGGTTGTCCAGTGGTTAAGAATCCACCCTCAACTGCAGGGGATGCAGGTTCCACCCCTGGTGTGGGAACTAAGATCCCACATGCCATGGGGCAACTAAAGCCCATGCTTCACAACTAGAGAAAGCCTGTGCAGCATAACAAAGACTCACTCAGCCAAAATAAAATAATAAAAATATTAAAAAGAAATAAAGGAATAAGATAGAATCCACCTTACCTGCCTCCTGAGAAATCTGTGTGCAGATCAAGAAGCAACAGTTAGAACTGGACATGGAAAAACAGACTAGTTCCAAATCGGGAAAGGAATATGTCAGGGCTGAGTATTTTCACTCTGCTTATTTAACTTATATGCAGAGTACATCATGTGAAATGCTTGGCTGGTTGAAGCACAAGCTGGAAACAAGATTGCTGGGAGAAATATCAATAACCTCAGATAAGCAGGTGACACCACCCTTATGGCAGAAAGCAAGGAAGAAATAAAGAGCCTCTTGATGAAAGTGAAAGAGAAGAGTGAAAAAATTGGCTTAAAATGCAACATTCAGATCATGGTATCTAGTCCCATCACTTCATGGCATATAGATGGGGAAACAATGGAAACAGTGATTTTGCGGGGGCTCCAAAATCACTGCAGATGGTGACTGCAGCCATGAAATTACAAGACACTTGCTCCTTGAGAAAAGCTATGACCAACATAGACAGCGTATTAAAAAGCAGAGACAACAGGGAGAACAAGATGGCAAAGGAATAGGTGGATGTGGAGTACATCTCTCTCCATGGACACATCAGGAATACACCTTCAGACACACAAGTGCATGCAGAACACCAGCTGAGAGCGGACAGGAGTATCCGACCAGCAGAAAAGAATATACAGAACCACGCAAAACTCAGTAGGACAAAGGAACTAGGGGGAAAAACAGGTGTGTTTGTAGGACTGGACCTGTCCTTGGTGGGTGGGGGAACTGAAGCAGGGATCTGATCCCCACATCTGGGCAATTGTCTGAGTCAGAGGAGAAACATTAAGGCTGAGAGTGAAACAGCTGATCCGTGGCAGCCTAAATGGAATGAGAATCAGACAGCCCTTGTCACAGCCATACATATCCCAGACAGGAACACTGGTCCCCTGGAAGGTGCAGCGGCTGGAAGCTGGAGTTTGGGGATTATGGAGCAATCCCAGGGTGAAGACTGCTGCTCACTGCGGAGAGACGGATTGAGGGGACGTGAGGGAGGAGACTGTGGTGGGAAATGCCAGTGGAGGAAAGCCAGGCAGCCATGGAAGCAAGGCAATACTGCTGAGTCACACGTAAGGGGTGGAGCCATCACCACAGCCTCTCTCTACCCACAAGCCAGCATCGGCAGCTGAACAGTAGAGAGGCTGGACCATCAAACGCCTAATGCACTGAACTACAGAGTAGGACCCTACTCAGGGTGATTCTTTAAGTGACTGATGCATCAAATTACAGAGTAAGACCCCACCCAGGGTGTCCCTTTATGTGCCTGATGCGCTGATCTACAGAGTAGGATCCCAGCCAGCAGAGCCCCTGTATATGCCTGACATGCCAAACAACAGAGAAGGACCCCAAGAAGGGAGCCCTCTAAGTGCTGAATGGGTGGAGCTATAGAGAAACACTGGCCAAAGAGGCCTTCTGATCTCCAGGTACAAGAGGCTTGTAAAAAGACTCTGATAGGGCTGTAACTCCTGTGGCAGAGACAGTCAGTGTCCCTGCACACTTGGTGTTGCCAGGATCCCTGCAAGTCAAGCACCTGCACCACCTTCATGCTCAACTCTTACTGGGACAGAGCTGACACAGACAAAAAAGTCTTGCATCTATGCATGCACAGTCACTTTGGTCATGTCTGACTCTTTGCAGCCCTGTAGACTGTGGCCTGCTAGGCTTCTCTGTCAGGGAGGGGGTTTCTTCAGGCAAGAATATTGGAGCGTTTTGGCCAATACTGGTTGCCATACCCTTCTAGAGCACTGTATTTCCTACTGCCCTAGCTGCCAACCCCCTGAGTACTTGGTGCTGCCAGAACCTCTGTGACCCAAGCAGCTGCACCACCTCCACACATAGCCCTCACTGGGGCAAGCCAAGTCTTCCAGAGCAGCCTCAGGAGCAAACCCCAGTGGAGGATCCACATGCAGAGGTGGAAATAAAACCACAATTGAAACCTAGGAGCAGTGTGGCTAAGGAAGAAAACCCAAGACCTTTCTAGCAGCTGTACAACCTGCAGATTAAAGCCACATGATCAGCTAGGCAGACTGTGTCTATAGAATATATAAAAGATCAGTGAGAGCTCCCACAAAAGAAAGTGCACTAGTTCTGATAGCTGTGGACATTGGAGGCAAGAACACACAGGAGTAGGACCAGATTAGAACCTGAACTGCCCCCACAGCAGGTCCAGAGACCAGCCCAGTGTTGGAGGGCAGCCTAGGGAGGTGAGGTGGACTGTGACTCCCAGTGAGGGAAAGGACACTGACTCAAGAAAGACATTCATTGTTCTTATGTTTTGACTTGCTCTGTAGATTATTTTGGATTTCCCCCCCTTCTGTTGTAGTTGTGGATTTTATTGGTGCCATGAAATCTAATTAAGCTTTTGAGCTTTTCTTTTTTCTCAGTCACATTTTTTTATTGCTGTTAGAAACCTCTGCCTCTACATTGGGCATTTGCAGTTTTGTAGAGTTTTGCTTTTTTCCTCTCCCTCTTTTTTAATTTTAGTTTTTTAAATCTGTTATTATTTTTTCTATATTTATTCTTTGTTTGCTTTTCCTACGGTTCTTTTCCCCTTACAGTTGATCTTTAGTGAATATGAATCTTTATCTACCTCTACTTAACTGTTCATGTCTATTCTTTCTTTCTCTCCTTTCCTCTCAACACATTTGTTAGTTTTACTTTTATTGTTTTATTCCCCAATTGGCATCTTGATTTAGCATTGTTTTCCAGGTTGTGCTTTAGTTAGTCTTGTTCTGGAAGGTAAAATTTTTGGTTTCCTTTGTTCGCTGGGTCAGTCCGTTGTGCTTTATTTTTGTTGGATTGTTTTGATTTTGCTTATGGGTGTGTATATATATGTGCATATTCAGTCACACTTTTTACTGTTGTTATAATGCTCTGCCTCTATGTTAGGCTTTTGCAGTTCTGTGGAGTTTTCCTTTTTTCTTCCTTTTTTTTCCCCATTTTTTTAATTTTAATTTTTTTAAATACCTATTATATTTTTTCTACATTTATTCCTTCATTTGCCTTTGCTACTATTTTTTTCCCTTGCAGTTAATCGTTAATGTATATAAATCTTCTTCATCTACCTCTATTTAACTTTGCATATCTATTCTTTCTTTCTTTAGTTTCTTTCCTATCCTCTCAATGTATATGCTAGTTTGTTTTCACTGCTTTATTCCCCACTTGGCACCTTGGTTTAGTTCTGTTTTCCACTTTCTGCTTAGTTCCTTTTGTTCTTAACTGGTAAGTATAATTTTTGACTTACTTTGTTTGCTGGGTCAATCTACTGTACTTTATTTTTGTTTCATTTTGCTTATGGGTGTATACATATATGTGTATATTCCATTATTTTAATTATTATTTGCCTGATTTTGTAACTGCCATTTGTCTGGGGTTTATCTTTGGTTCCTCATTTTTGGATATTTGTTTTACTCTTACTTAATACCATAACAAACCACTTCTGGAATCTTTGTTCCTGACCATAGATCAAGCCCTGAGCCTTTGGAATGGGAGCATTGACTCCAAGACTCTAGACTACCAGAGAACTTACCCTGGGAAATATCAAATAGTGAGAACTCACGCAAAGGAAACCACTTGAATACAAGAACTGGCATCACCCAACCACCAGTAGCACCCTGTGCATGATGCCTCATCTAAACAACAAGAAAACAACAAAATACAAGCTCAGTCATCAGCAGACAGGAAACCACCTCACTCAGCCCTGCCCATCAGAGGAAAAACAAACAAACAAAAGCTCAGCACAAATCTCACTCTTTACGAAGCTCACACAAACCACTGGGCCATCCTTAGGAAGGCAGAAATCGAAAGGAAGAAAGAATTGAACTTCGAAGCCGGGGAAAAGGAGACTGCAAATACAATATGTTAAAAAAAAAAGATAGTGAAAAGGCAGAGAAATACTACACAAATGAAGGAACAAACCAGAAACACAGAAGTCCTAATATATGAAGAGAAAATAGGTAACCTACCTGAAAAAGAATTCAGAATAATGATAGTAAAGATGATCAAAAACACTGAAAACAAAATGGAGAAAATGCAAGAATCAATTAACAAAGACAGAGAAGAATTAAAGAATAAACATACAGAGACAAACAACACAATTACTGAAATTAAAAATACTTGAGAAAGAATCAGTATCAGAATATCTAAAGCAGAAGAACAAATCAGTGAGCTGGAAGATAAAATAGTGGAAATAACTTCTGAAGAGCAGAATAAAGTAAACAGAATGAAAAGAACTAAGGATAGTCTCAGAGACCTCTGGGGCAATATCAAATACACCAATATTTGAATTATTGGGGTCCCAGAAGAAGAAGAAAAAAAGAAAGGGTATGGGAAAAATTTTGAAGAGATTATAGTTGAAAATTTCCCCAACATGGAAAAGGAAATAGTCAATCAAGTCCAAGAGTCACAAAGAGTCCCATATAGGATAAACCCAAGGAGAAACACACCAAAACACACACTAATCAAACTAACAAGGACCAAACACAAAGAAAGCATATTAAAAGCAGCAAGGGAGAAAAAACAAGTAACATACAAGGGAAATTCCATACACTTAACAGCTGAATTTTCAGCAGAAACTCTGCAGGCCATAAGGGAATAACAGGATGTATTTAAAGTACTGAAAGGGAAAAATCTACAACCAAGTTTACTGTACCCAGCAAGGATCTCATTCAAAATTGATGGAGAAATAAAAAACATTTCAGACAAAAAAATGTTAAGTGAATTCAGTAGCACCAAACCAGCTTTACAACAAATGTTAAAGGGTCTTATATAGTCAAGAAATATAAGAGAAGAAAAAAGATCTATAAAATCAACCCAAAACAATTAAGAAAATGGAAATAGGAACATATATATCAATAATTACCTTAAATGTAAATGGATTAAATGCTCCAACAAAAAGACACAGGCTAGCTGAATGGATCCAGAAATAAGACCCATATATGTGCTATCTACAAGTAACCCACTTCAGACCTCAAGACACATATAGACTGAAAGTGAGAGGATGGAAAAATATATTCCATGCAAAAGGGAAGCAAAAGAAAGGTGGAAAGCAATCCTCATATCAGACAAAATAGACCTTAAAATAAAGAATATTATAAGACATAAGAAAGGACACTCCATAATGATCAAGGGATTAATCCAAGAAGAAGACATAACAACTGTAAATATCTATGCACGCAACATAGGAGCACCTCAGTACATAAGACAAACAGTAACAGACATAAAGGAGAAATTGACAGTAACAAAATAATAGTAGGAGACTTCAATACCCCACTCACACCAATGGATAGATCATCAAAACAGAAAATTAATAAGGAAACACAAGTCTTAAATGATGCTTTAGATGAGATGGATCTCATTGATATCTTCAGGACATTCCATCCAAATGTAGAAGAATACTCCTTCTTCTCAAGTGCACATGAAGCACTCTCCAGGACAAACCACATCTTGGGTCACAAATGAACCTCAGTAAATTTCAGAAAATTGAAATAGGATCAAGCGTCTTCTCCAACCACAATGCTATGAGACTAGATATCAATTACAAGAAAAAAAAAACTGCAAAAGACACAAACACATGGAGATTAAACAACACATTTCTAAATGACCAACAGGTTACTGAAGAAATTAAAAGGGAAATCAAAAAATTTCTAGAAACAAATGACAATGAAAACATTACAACTTAAAGCCTATGGGATGAAGCAAAAGCAGTTTTAAGAGGGAAGTTTGTAACAATACAATCCTACCTCAACAAACAAGAACTTTGAATAGACAACCTAACTTTACACCTAAAACAACTAGAAAAAGAACAACAAAACCCCAGAGTTAGTAGAAGGAAAGAAATCATAAAGATCCAAGTAGAAATAAATTAAAAAGAAACGAAAGAAATGATAGTAAAGATTAATAAACCTAAAAGCTGGTTCTTTGAGAAGATAAACAAAATTGACAAGTGTTAGCCAGACTCTAAAACTGAAACTCCAAAACTTTGGCCACCTCATGCGACGAGTTGACTCACTGGAAAAGACTCTGATGCTGGGAGGGATTGGGGGCGGGAGGAGAAGGGGATGACAGAGAATGAGATGGCTGGATGGCATCACCAACTCGGTGGACATGAGTTTGAGTGAACTCTGGGAGTTGGTGATGGACAGGGAGGCCTGGTGTGCTGTGATTCATGGGGTTGCAAAGAGTCAAACACGACTGAGCGACTGAACTGAACTGAACTGAGCCAGACTCATCACGGAAAAAAGGGAGAAGAATCAAATCAACAAAATTAGAAATAAAAATGGAGAGGTTACAACAGACAGTGCAGAAATACAAAGGATTATTAGAGATTATTATGCACAACTATATGGCAATAAAATGGATAACCTGCAAGAAATGGACAGATTCTTAGAAAAGTTCAATCTTTCAAGACTGAACCAGAAAGAAATAGAAATTATGAACAACGCAATAACAAGCACTGAAATTGAAGCTGTGATCATAACTCTCCCAAAAAACAAAAGCCCTGGACCAGATGGCTTCACGGAATTCTATCAAACATTAAGAGAAGAGCTAATGCCTATCCTCCTAAAACTCTTTCAAAAAATCTCAGAGGAAGGAACACTATCAAACTCATTCCATGAGGCCACCATCACCCTGACACCAAAACCAGACAAAGACAACACAGAAAAGAAACTTCAGGCCAACATCACTGATGAACATAGATGCAAAAATTCTCAACAAAATTTTAGCAAACAGAATTCATCAGCACATCGAAAAGCTCATACACCCTGATCACATTGGGTTTACTCCAGGGATACAAGGGTTCTTCAATATATGGAAATCAAACAGTGTGATACACTATATTATCAAATTGATAGATAAAAATCATATGATCACCTCAATAGATGCAGAAAAAACCTTTGACATAATTCAGCACCCATTTTTTAATTAAAATTCTTCAGAAAATGGGCATACAAGGAACCTACCTCAACATAGTAAAGGTGATATATGATAAGCCTACAGCAAACATTATTCTCAATGGTGAAAAACTGAAACCATTCCCCCTAAGATCAGGAACAAGACAAGGGTGTCCATTTTCACCACTATTATTCAACATCGTTTGGGAAGTCCTAGCTACAGCAATTAGAGAAGAAAAAAAAAGAAAAGGAATCCAGATCAGAAAAGTAGAGCTCTCACTGTTGGCAGATGACATGATACTGTATACAGAAAACCCTAAAGATAGTATCAGAAAATTGCTAGAACTAATCAGTGAATTTAGCAAAGTTGCAGGATACAAAATCAGTACACAGAAATCACTTGCATTTCTCTATACTAACAATGAAAAACCAGACACAGAAATTAAGGAATCAATCACATTCACCATTGCAACAAAAAGAATTAAATATCTAGGAATAAACTTACCTAAGGAGGGACCTGCCTCTTGAGAAACCTGTATGCAGGTCAGGAAGCAACAGTTAGAACTGGACATGGAACAACAGACTGGTTCCAAATAGGAAAAGGTGTACGTCAAGGTTGTATATTGTCACCTTGCTTATTTAACTTATATGCAGAATCCATCATGAGGAACGCTGGGCTGGAAGAAGCACAAGCTGGAATCAAGATTGCTGGGAGAAATATCAATAACCTCAGATATGCAGATGACACTACCCTTATGGCAGAAAGTGAAGAGGAACTCAAAAGCCTCTTGATGAAAGTGAAAGAGGAGAGTGAAAAGGTTGGTTTGAAGCTCAACATTCAGAAAACAAAGATCATGGCATCTGGTCCCATCACTTCATGGGAAATAGATGGAAAAACAGTGGAAACAGTGTCAGACTTTATTTTTTTGGGCTCCAAAATCACTGCAGATGCTGATTGCAGCCATGAAATTAAAAGATGCTTGCTCCTTGGAAGGAAAGTTATGACCAACCTTGATAGTATATTAAAAAGCAGAGACATTACTTTGCCAACCAAGGTCCGTCTAGTCAAGGCTATGGTTTTTCCTGTGGTCATGTATGGATGTGAGAGTTGGACTGTGAAGAAGGCTGATCGCCGAAGAATCGATGCTTTTGAACTGTGGTGTTGGAGAAGACTCTTGAGAGTCCCTTATACTGCAAGGAGATCCAGCCAGTCCATTCTAAAGGAGATCAGTCCTGGATGTTCATTGGAGGGACTGATGCTAAAGCTGAAACTCCAATACTTCGGCCACCTCATGCGATGAGTTGACTCACTGGAAAAGAGTCTGATGCTGGGAAAGGTTGGGGGCGGGAGGAGAAGGGGACGACCGAGAATGAGATGGCTGGATGGCATCACCGACTCTGTGGACATGAGTTTGAGTGTACTCCAGGAGTTGGTGATGGACAGGGAGGCCTGGCGTGCTGTGATTCATGGGGTCGTGGAGAGTCGGACACGACTGAGCGACTGAACTGAACTGAACTGAAGGAGGGACTGATACTAAAGCTGAAACTGCAATACTTTGGCCACCTCACGCAACGAGTTGACTCACTGGAAAAGACTCTGATGCTGGGAGAGGTTGGGGGCGGGAGGAGAAGGCGACGACAGAGAATGAGATGGCTGGATGGCATCACCGACTTTTGGACATGAGTTTGAGTGAACTCCGGGAGTTGGTGATGGACAGGGAGGCCTGGCGTGCTGTGATTCATGGGGTCGCGAAGAGTCAGACACGACTGAGCGACTGAACTGAACTGAACTGAACTGAAGGAGACAAAAGAACTGTACACAGAAAATTATAAGACCCTAATGAAAGAAGTCAAAGATGACACAGAGGAAGATATATTCCATGCTCCTGGGTAATTTGGTTTAGTTGCTAAGTCGTGTCCAACTAACTATTTGCAACCCCATGAACTGTAGTCTGCCAGGCTCCTATGTCCATGGGGTTCTCCAGGCAAGAATACTAGAGTGGGTTGCCATTTCCCTCTCCAATGTTCCTGAGGTAAGAAGAATCAATATTGTGAAAATGAATCTACTACCAAATGCAATCTACAGATTCAGTGTGATCCCTATCAAATTACCAATGGCATTTTTCACAGAACTAGAACAAAAAATTTCACAATTCCTCTGGAAACACAAAAGACCCTGAATAGCCAAAGTACTCCTGAGAAAAAAGAATGGAACTGGAGGAATCAAACTTCCTGACTTCAGATTATTCTACAAAGCTACAGTCATCATTCCAGCATGCTACTGGCATAAAAACAGAAATATAGACCAATGAAACAAGATAGAAAACCCAGAAATAAACCTATGCCCCTATGGGTACCTTATTTTTGACAAAGAATATACAATGTGCAAAGACAGCCTCTTCAATAAATGGTGCTGGGAAAACTGGACAGCTACATGTAAAAGAATGAAATTAGAATACTTCCTAACACCATACCCAAAGATTAAACTCAAAATGGATTAAAGACCTAAATGCAAGACCAGAAACTATAGAATTTTTAGAGGAAAACATAGGCACAACACTCAATGACATAAATCAAATCAAGATCCTCTATGACACACCTCTTAGAGTAATGGAAATAAAAGCAAAAGTAACAAGTGGGATCTGATTAAAAGCAAAAGCTTTTGAACAGCAAAATAAAATATTAGCAAGGTGAAAAGACAACGCTTAGAATGGGAGAAAATAATAGCAGATGAAACAACTGACAAAGGATTAATTTCCAAGATGCACAAGCAGCTCTTAAAACTCAATGCCAGAAAAACAAACGACTAAATCAAAAAGTGGGAAAAAGACTTAGACATTTCTCCAAAGAACACATACAGATGGCTAACAAACAGATGAAAAGATGCTCAACATTGCTCATTATTAGAGAAATATAAATCAAAACTTCAATCAGATATCACCTCACACCAGTCAGAATGACCATCATCCAAAAGCCTACAAAAAATAAATCCTGGAGAGGGTGTGTAGAAAAGGGAATACTCTTGCACTGTTGATGGGACTGTAAATTGATACAGCCACTACGGAAGACGGCATGGAGATTCCTTAAAAAACTAGGAATAAAACCAGCATGTGAAAGTCACTCAGTCATGTCTGACTCTTGCGACCACATGGACTGTAGCCCGCAAGGTTCCCCTGTCCATGGGATTCTCCAGGCAAGAATACTGGAGTGGGTTGCCATTTCCTTCTCCAAAACCAGCATACGACCCAGCAATCCCACTCCTAGGCATATACCCTGAGGAAATCAAAATTGAAAAAGACACGTGTATCCCATTGTTCACTGCAGCACTATTTACAATAGCTAGAACATGGAAGCAACCTATATGTCCATCGACAGATGAATGGATAAAGAAGCTGTGGTACATTACACGATGGACTATTTCTCAGCCATAGAAACTAATACATTTGAGTCAGTTCTGATGAGGTGGATGAAGCTAGAACCTATTATACAGAGTGAAGTCAGTCAGAAAGAGAAAGATAAATATCCTATTCTAAAGCATATATATGGAATCTAGAAAAATAGTACTGAAGAATTTAGTTACAGGGCAGCAATAGAGAAACAGACTTAGAGAATAGACTTGTGGACATGGGGAGAGGGGAGGAGAGGGTGAGACGTATGGAAAGAGTAACATGGAAACTTATATTATCATATGTAAAATAGATAGCCAATGGGAATTTGCTGTATGGCTCAGGAAACTCAAACAGGGGCTCTGTATCAATCTAGAGGTGTTGGATGGGGCAGGAGATGGGAAGGAGGTTCAAAAGGGTGGGGATATATGCCTACCTAAGACTGGTTCCAAATAGGAAAAGGAGTACGTCAAGGCTGTATATTGTCACCTAGCTTATTTAACTTATATGCAGAGTACATCATGAGGAACACTGGGCTGGAAGAAGCACAAGCTGGAATCAAGATTGCTGGGAGAAATATCAATAACCTCAGATATGCAGATGACACCACCCTTATGGCAGAAAGTGAAGAGGAACTCAAAAGCCTCTTGATGAAAGTGAAAGAAGAGAGTGAAAAGGTTGGCTTGAAGCTCAACATTCAGAAAACTAAGATCATGGCATCTGGTCCCATCACTTCATGGGAAATAGATGGAAAAACAGTGGAAACAGTGTCAGACTTTATTTTTTTGGGCTCCAAAATCACTGCAGATGCTGATTGCAGCCATGAAATTAAAAGATGCTTACTCCTTGGAAGGAAAGTTATGACCAACCTTGATAGTATATTAAAAAGAAGAGACATTACTTCGCCAACAGAGGTCCGTCTAGTCAAGGCAATGGTTTTTCCCGTGTTCATGTATGGATGTGAGAGTTGGACTGTGAAGAAGGCTGATCGCCGAAGAATTGATGCTTTTGAACTGTGGTGTTGGAGAAGACTCTTGAGGGTCCCTTGTACTGCAAGGAGATCCAACCAGTCCATTCTAGAGGAGATCAATCCTGGGTGTTCATTGGAAGGACTGATGCTAAAGCTGAAACTGCAATACTTTGGCCACCTCATGCGACGAGTTGACTCACTGGAAAAGATGTGAGTTGACTCACTGTGATGCTGGGAAAGGTTGGGGGTGGGAGGAAAAGGGGACGACAGTGAATGAGATGGCTGGATGGCATCACCGACTCTGTGGACATGAGTTTGAGTGAACTCCGGGAGTTAGTGATGGACAGGGAGGCCTGGCGTGCTGTGATTCATGGGGTCGCGGATAGTCGGACACGACTGAGCAACTGAACTGAACTTAACTGAAGGCTGATTCATGTTGAGGTTTGAGAGAAAACAACAAAATTCTGTAAAGCAATTATCCTTCAATAAAAAAATAAATTAAAAAATGCTTCCCCCAAGGTGGAGGGGAAAGCAGATATTGCTTTGCCAACAAAGGTCCATCTAGTCAAAGCTATGGTTTTTCTAGTAGTCATATATGGGTGTGAGTCTTGAATTATAAAGAAAGCCGAGCACCAAAGTATTGATACTTTTGAACTGTGGTGTTGGAGAAGACTCTTGAGAGTCCCTTGGACTGAAAGGAGATCCAACCAGTCAATCCTAAAGGAAATCAGTCCTGAATATTCATTGGAAGGAGTGATGCTGAAGGTGAAACTCCAGTACTTTGGCCACCACATGTGAAGAACTGACTCATTGGAAAAGACCCTGATGTTGGGCAAGATTGAAGGCAGGAGGAGAAGGGGAGGAGAGGGGATGAGTTGGTGATGGACAATGAAGCCTGGTGTGCTGCAGTCCATGGGTTAGCAAAGAGTTAGAGGTGAATATGAAACTGAACTGATGCTTCAAAAAACGAACAAACAAAAAATAACCAGCCCTAAAAAAAAAAATTTGGAGGAAACTAGGCATCAATACCTGTTTTAGATTTTCCACTAGCAAGAAATAAACTTCTATCACATTTAAAGTTTATAAACCCTAGGGTCCTAGGGCTGATTTGTTATGGCAGTTGTCACACTGCTTTAACTATTTCCATGCTCTGAACACCTTGCTAGTGGTGGGTTCACATCCCTAAGCACATTCTAGTCCCTTCTTTTTTTCAGGGCGCAACATGAAGCCCTTTGCTGAATCTGTTATTTGCTTCAAAGTAATGTATGTGAAAGGTCTTATTTTTACTTATGTGAAATAGGCATAAAGTCTCCTTCATTTCAGCTGAAAAAGAATGGGCTTTTTGTTTCCTGAGCTCAAGAAACTCAAATAGGAGCTCTGTATCAACCTAGAGGGATGGGATGGGGAGGTACATGGGAGGGAGTTTCAAAAGGGAGGGAGTATATGTATACCTTTGGCTTATTCATGTTGTGGTTTGACAGAAAACAACAAAATTCTGCAAAGCAATTATCCTTCAATTAAAAAATAAATAAAAATTTTAAAAAAGGAATGGGCTGTGTGACAAAGCTGCCAGGAGTTCCCCCTGACATGGGATAAAAGGAGGCCTGATGCTGATTGCAGCCATGAAATTAAAAGACGCTTGCTCCTTGGAAGGAAAGTTATGACCAACCTTGATAGTATATTAAAAAGCAGAGACATTACTTTGCCAACCAAGGTCCGTCTAGTCAAGGCTATGGTTTTTCCTGTGGTCATGTATGGATGTGAGAGTTGGACTGTGAAGAAAGCTGATCACTGAAGAATTGATGCTTTTGAACTGTGGTGTTCAAGAAGACACTTGAGAGTCCCTTGTACTGCAAGGAGATCCAATCAGTCTATTCTAAAGGAGATCAATCCTGGATGTTCATTGGAGGGACTGATGCTAAAGCTGAAACTGCAATACTTTGGCCACCTCATGCGACGAGTTGACTCACTGGAAAAGACTCTGATGCTGGGAAAGGTTGGGGGCGGGAGGAGAAGGGGACGACCGAGAATGAGATGGCTGGATGGCATCACCGACTCTGTGGACGTGGGTTTGAGTGTACTCCGGGAGTTGGTGATGGACAGGGAGGCCTGGCGTGCTGTGATTCATGGGGTCGCGGAGAGTCAGACACGACTGAGCGACTGAACTGAACTGAACTGAACTGATCCTTCCAATTCATTCATACTTTGTTCACAAATAGAAACTGAGCACCTACTGTATGCCAAATATTGCGATATGCTCTGATCTCAAAAAATGGGTAAGACATGGTTCTTTCCCCAAGAGCCTACCACATGGTGCTTACAGGGAAGTACCGTGAGTCCTCTAGTCAGAATGACTGAGTTCTCGTTTTGACTTCTGACATATTCAGAATGATCTGAGTAAAATTATGTAGCTTCATTGTGCCTTTGTTTTCTTAAAAAAGGGAAAACACAATAATGCAAATGTTACAGGGCTATCATGAGAACTCATTCAGGTTTTTGTCGAGCTCTTAGAATAGTTCTTAGGAACTTGCTATCATCGTTAAATGTTGAGAGCAAGGTACAAGCAGGACAAAATCATGTAAGGCAGTTCACCCCAAAAACTAGGATAGATATGAATCACTTGAGACTCTACTAAAATTCAGATCTTTATTCAGAAATATGCATTTCTAACAAGCCCAGGTAATGCTAATGTCTCTGGTACAAGGACCACATTTTTGTATGGCAAATTCTAGATTAATGTTGTCTAATAGAACAACATTTCTATTTCTATGATGAAATGTGCTATATTCTAACATGCAGCTACCAACCATTTGTGGTAATTAAAATGTGGATAGCACAAGAGAAAAACTGAATCTTTAATTTTGTACTTATTGTTAATAAATGCAAACTTAATTGGAACTATAAAGCTAAAGATTAATGTATTCAACATTAGAAGTCTAGACTAGCTGTTCTTAAGACTGGCTGCATGTTCAAGCAAGGATCAGGAGCTAAGAATAATATTGATGATTGGATTATGTAATTATTGGCATAGTTAAATTAGCTTCAGAAGTTTGAAATTATCTTGAAGATTACTAAGAGAACTGTTGCTCTTTAGAGGTTACATTTACCCTAATGTTGGTCAAACAGTGGACCAGATTGGCCACCTGTATTCTTGGACAAGTTTTATTAGTTAGGAGGAATGCTTCCAGCTGGAAGGAATTGAAAGTGCAAATTACTGTGGCTTAAGTAAGATGCCCCTTCTCAAATAACGAGTTTTCAGGAGAAGGTAGTGCTGATGGATGGTGAACAGTAACCTCAGAGACACAGATGCTAGGTTTCTCCTCCAACGCTTTTAGCCTATTGGCTTTTGTCTTCAAGCTTATAGTCTCATGGCCCACGGTCTCTCAATCAGGTCCAGGTGTCCATATTCAAGACAAGAGTGAGGGGTCCAGTTGCTGTGCACATATACATCCTATTGCCTAGGGTGGTTGAAAGAATTAATATTTAGCTGGGTGCATTGCTGTTCCACAAACAAAGGAAGCTCTAAATTTTGGTAGCAAGTAAGATGGGATTGATACTGGCTAGGCGACCAACAGTGTCTGTCACATATATCAAATTACTACTCATATGGGAATACAAATAAATATATGTTTTCAAATAAGCCAGACTCAGTAAGAGATATCAATTATCCTTATGCAATATGAATTTAAAATAGAAACTGATGAGGGAAATAACTATGAAATGAAAGAATTAATAGTAAATGCTGAATCCATTTGAATATGGTTACTACTTTGAATACAAATGTTAAAATATCTTGTAAAAGGCCTCAAAATGTCAAATGATTATTAGTGTTAATAGAATGGGGGAAAACAATCACAATTTATTGTTTCTCCAAACAATAAATATCAGGAGGTTGGTAAATTTGTAGAGAGAAAAAATGTATTTCATTGTTCTGGTAAGACGAGAAATATAGCTTAAATGTTTAAGCAGTTATTTTAAAGGAAGAAAAGTAAATGCAAATAGAATTTTAAAAACAGGCTACATACCTTCTAAATTACTGCAGGAGTTCAAGGACTCTGATCAAATTTCAAAGAAATGGATGAGGTTTTCTAAAAAACAAAAAGAGGGAAAAAGTCAAGGAAGCATTAAACCAAAAGCTTGACATAAAATTACAATACATCAAGCCTATCTTTTATAACAATAAATATAATAGGAAAAGAGAACATGAAAAGGGAATTCCCTGGTAGCTCAGCTGGTAAAGAATCCACCTGCAATGCAGGAGACCTACTTTCGATCCCCTGCAGGAGGGCATGGCAACTCACTCTAGTATTCTTGCTTGGAGAATCCCATGGCCAGAGGAGTCTGGCGGGCTACAGTCCATGGGGTTGCTAAGAGTCAGACATGACTGAGCAACTAAGCACAGCACAGCCCAAGAAAAAACTATTCAGCTGGACTGAAAAACAAAATTTTATTGTATGTTTTATATCATAACTATACCACACAAAGATGTAAATATACAGACAGCAAAAGAATAAGCAAAGAAATACTAGGCAAATATACACACACAAAAAAATAATACTAATAAATTTATAGTTATTAATATAAGGTGTGTAATATTATATGGACTTCCCTGGTGGCTCAGACGGTAAAGATTCTGTCTACAATGTGGGAGACCTAGGTTCGATCCCTGGGTTGAGAATATTCCCTGGAGAAGGAAATGGCAACCCACTCCAGTACTCTTGCCTAGAAAATTCCATGGACGGAGGAGCCTGGTATCCATGGGGTCTTAAAGAGTCAGACACGACTGAGCGACTTCTATAATACAAATATATTATTTGTACATATACATATACACATATATGAATGCATGGTACATATAAAAAGTAACAAGTAGTATGAAGCTATTTTATAATGACTCTGAAATGACTATGCAAAAATATAATAATCCTAAAATTTTATGCATTATTTGACATAACACTGAAATACAGGTTACAAAATTATTGGAATTGTAAGAAGAATTTAGCAAAAACATTAGTGAAATTGTTTTATCATTTCTGTTCTCAGTTTTTAATAAACTAAGTAGATAAAACATCAGCTATATAGCGGAGTCCTGAATATTATAATTGATGGCTCTAGTAGCTATGTATCCTGGAAACAAGATACATCTTGGAATATATGAAGCATGAATTTAAATTAGTCATGTTTATGGACATATAATGGAGAAGGCAATGGCAAACCACTCCAGTACTCTTGCCTGGAAAATCCCATGGACAGAGGAACCTGGTGGGCTGCAGTCCATGGGGTCGCTACGAGTCAGACATGACTGAGCAACTTCACTTTCACTTTTCACTTTCACACATTGGAGAAGGAAATGGCAACTCACTCCAGTGTTCTTGCCTGGAGAATCCCAGGGAAGGGGGAGCCTGGTGGGCTTCCGTCTATGGGGTCACACAGAGTTAGACATGACTGAAGTGACTTAGCAGCAGCAGCAGCAGCAGCATGGACATATAAAACAACAATAGTATTAGAAAAATTAAAAATAGACCATTTCACCAAACCTTGTAAGAATAAAATAAAAATAATAAAGATTAAGGAAGAAGTCTTCTAATTATTGAAAATTTAAATTTTTTTCTTGAGAAAACTAGAATCAAAAATGAAAATAAAATGGCAATTGTGGAATATATAGAAAAAATAATTTTAAAACATATATATATATATCAAGCTTATGAGAGAATGTAGAATCCCTTCAGAAGAAAAGTGTTGAGTCAAACACACTTTAATTACACGCCAAAAAAATAGTGCATTCAGCACTCAAATAAGAAGGCAGAAAATAAAGTTTAGAATACATTTAGACTGTAGGATTAAGTAAAATTATGAGCAAAAGAAAAAGTTAATAAATTAGAACATGAAAATTATAAGGTATGTATACAATGAAGACCTTTTCCTTTTTACCTTTTATTTAAATTAATTTTTATTGGAGTACAGTTGCTCTACAATATTGTGTTAGCTTCTACTGTACAGCAAAGAGTAACAGTTATATATATACATATATCCCCTTTTTATGGATTTCCTTTCCATTTAGAGTTCCCTAGGTTCTCATTCGGAGAAGGCAATGGCAAGCCACTCCAGTACTCTTGCCTAGAAAATCCCATGGACGGAGGAGCCTGGTAGGTTGCAGTCCGTGGGGTCGCTAAGGGTCGGGGACACGACTGAGCGACTTCACTTTCACTTTTCACTTTCCACTTTCACACATTGGAGAAGGAAATGGCAACCCACTCCAGTGTTCTTGCCTGGAGAATCCCAGGGAAGGGGGAGCCTGGTGGGCTTCCGTCCATGGGGTCACACAGAGTCGGACACGACTGAAGTGACTTAGCAGCAGCAGCAGGTTCTCATTAGTTATTTTGGAGACGGCAATGGCACCCCACTCCAGTACTCTTGCCTGGAAAATCCCATGGACGGAGGAGCCTGGAAGGCTGCGGGCCATAGGGTCGCGAAGAGTCGGACACGACTGAGCGACTTCACTTTCACTTTTCACTTTCATGCATTGGAGAAGGAAATGGCAACCCACTCCAGTATTCTTGCCTGGAGAATCCCAGGGACGGGGGAGCCTGGTGGGCTGCCGTCTATGGGGTCGCACAGAGTCGGACACGACTGAAGTGACGCAGCAGCAGCAGCAGCAGCAAGAGTGCAATAGCGCTCTCTATCTCCTTCCTTTTTTCCTCTTACTGGAAGAAAATACATCAAAGTATTCAATTCGGTGAGATAGCATTTCTTGTTTATATAAGTTGGAGAGGTTTTTATGAAATTGTGAACATCCTATGATATTTTACAAAGCAATTCTCTGCTAATTCTCACACACTTCCAAATAAAGCACGCAGTCATGTCAAACTTAAGGAAATCCCAAATCGTTCTCTCATGGAAGATGTATTCCTGAAGCTCGCATCCGCTCTCGCTCTCATTGTGCCTGCGGTGCGCATCCAGGACGTCTGCAGGTCTGTCCCAAGCAGACCTTGATTGTTGCCTCTGCTCCCACATGGGACACCGTCATCAAGAAATAACTCTGTTCTGAGCAACCCCTGTCGTTATTTAGTGGTGAACATGCCGAAGGGGAATTTTTTTAACCAACCTGGGCTTACGAATTTCCGTTTGTAAACTGATAAAGAACTCTCTTCACGGATTTTGAACAGCATATTTTTATTCAGTTCCTTAGACTCTCTTGCCATCCTGCAAATGAATTGCAGCAAACAACAAGAATGGCTAATTGGTGATGCTGAGGAAATGGCACTCCCTCAAAGCGATTACTTGAAGGAAATGGAAATCTTTGCATGCTTTTGTGATTCATGTTAAACATATGCCAGGGAAGTTATCTGATGTATGTCAACTACTAAACAATCATCAGGACGCCCCCTAACAAGGTAAAGCCACAGAGAGCATCAGGGTATTAGAATTCTGACGGAGTATTCAGTGTGATTTCTGAATGTAGAATGGTCTACTAAGCACTTGCCCTTCAAAAAGCTGTTAATATGTAATCTCCTTATGTTCTGTATCAACGGGTTCATACAATACTGACCAGGGGTCTTGGCTTTCTGTAATCATAGAAATTGACTACAGGCCAGCATGAAATTCCAGCAAGTCTTTAATGGGTCCCCTGCTGCAGCAAGGGAGAGGAGAAAGAACAACAGGTTTCCTCGCTCACTCCCCCGGAGGATGGGGGCAAGCTGTTCCTTACATGAGGTGAGGGTAGGGGTGTGTCCAGGGCTCGGGCCAGAGGGGTGGCTCTGGTGGTATTGGGGTGAAGGGGATATGTACGGTACCCTGCTTTTGTTCCCAACACCCAGGTTTTGCACCAGTCTCTTCATAAGTGACAGTTGGATGTTTTGGTCTTTGGTATTTTTTTGTCCAGAATTTGCCCCAACTGCACATGCATGCAGCTGCTTTTAGTCCCATACAGTTTCTTTCTCTTTTGTTGCTTACGGAGAGGTTTGTCCAGGCGCAAGCATTGCAGCAAAGTCTCCCCAGTCCCAGCCTGTCTCACATGTTGAAACAACGAAATCCGGTCCTCAATTCTAAGCCTCCAGTCCCTACCAGGTAGGTGTTCTTTACCTAGAACACACAGTAACCTTGTGCCCAAATGATAGCCCTATCACAGGTTTGGTTGATCTTTTTATATATCCTTGGAAAAGCCACATTTTCCAGCTGTGTGATATTGTCTCTGTTAGTAATCAAGGTTAATAATTGTTGTCAGCACATGTACATTAATTCCTTTATTGTGATGTGATGTGCAGGCAAGTTCAGCTCTTTGAGACTGCTGCTACTGCTGCTAAGTCACTTCAGTCGTGTCCGACTCTATGTGACTCCATAGACGGCAGCCCACCAGGCTCCTCCGTCCATGGAATTTTCCAGGCTAGAGTACTGGAGTGGGATGCTAGTATACTGCAAAGCTGTGTTCTACAGACAAGCACTTCTATTAATTATTAAACATATTTACAGTAGTCTAATATGAAACAAAATGATTTTATTCACGTTCTTGAGCTTAATTTTTGTAAGGGATGTGGGGTTTATCACAATGGAGAAAAAAAGTCACTAAAGTTAGAAATCTGACTTTAGTCTCAATTTCACCAATTAGCTCTGTGAACTTCTACAGATTATTAATTTATCTGGGCTTCATTTTCTTTATATAGTATCAGGGTAATAAACCTAACTTTTCTATATTACTTTTAAACTCTAATAAGATGCTTAAAATTTTAGATATTATTTTTATTCTTGTTGCTTTAAAAAAAAAATTTTTATTGAAGTTGTTGTTTAGTTGCTAAGTTGTGTCTGACTCTGCAACCCTTTGGACTACAGCATGCCAGGCCTCTGTTGAGGTATAGTTGACTGAGTAATACAACGTTGTCTTAATTTCTTCTGTACAGAAAGTGACTCAGTTATACTTGCATATATACATATGTATAATTTTCCATATTCTTTTCCATTATGTTTCATCACAGAATACTGAATATAGTTCCCTGTGTTTTTATTGGTAATCATCATAGGAATGGCTGATAGTAGAACAATGGAATTAAATATTTTGTTTTATTCAAATACAATTATGTCATTAAAAAACAGCCTGTTCTGAACAATGTATAACACTGAGGTTAATTTTATTTTAATGCCGGTGTCTTAAAATTTTTGAAGTTCTTAGCTATAGATTGAGTCTGATCAGCCTGCAGGAAAGCTTTCCAGACTTGAGAAGTGGTAAGAAGTAAAGCTGTGGTCAGGAGGCATCGTTTTCCCTTAGTCTCTGCCTCTGTTCTCACCTGGGCTAGAATGCTGGCCTTTGTGTGGAACAGGTAAAGGAAGTTAAATAAGGGTAAAGTGAGTGCCCTTGGTAATGATCTGAATTGAATATTCCTTGAAATTTACAAAGAGCAGGTGGAGCCTGGTAGCAAGTAAGATTCTCTGGAGAGTGAACTGTGAGTCATTTGCAGGTTAACTGAAAGTGTTTATCAAGTAGTGTCAGCTACAAATTGGCACTTGCCATAGGCACTTGCCATCTGCCTCTACAAGGATTAAGTCAGATGCTACTGTAGCTGCTGACCTTTAACATCCCCTGAAAGGAGTTGAGGGTGGAGAACAGAAATGAGGCACTCTAGGTGCTCTAGGAAAAACTGGTAGAGCAGTTCTTCAGATAGTTAGATATTTTTAGGAGCTGATTTTATGAGCCTAATTCTTACATCTCCCCTTATCTAGAAAAGCACTAAAATCCATCATGGTGATGTCTTCTCCTCATGACTAACAGTAAGCCTTACCACAAGACTAGCAGAAACTGTCTTCAAAAAATATGTGCTCTTCTGCATATACCCCACCCCCGCACCAAAATCACACGTATGTACTGACCTACCCCCAGCTTCTTTGGAATAGTTCCTCAGAGCTACCTGAAAGGATGTCTCATGGGCTATTGTCCTCATTTTGCCTCAAAGAAAGCTTAACTTGCACATCTCATGTTGTGCATTTTTTAAGTCAGCAGCAGTGTCCTTAGGAGGGCTTCCCTGGTGGCTCAGATGGTGAAGAATCTGCCTGCAATGCAGCAGACCTGGGTTCAATCCCTGGGTTGGGAAGAACCCTTGGAGAAGGGAATAGCTGCCAACTCTAGCATTCTTGGCTGGGGAATTCCACAGACAGAGGACCTTGGCCAGCTACAGTCTATGGGGTCCCAAAGAGTCAGACACAACTGAGCAACTAAACTTTCACTTTCAGTGTCCTTAGGACCAATCCCTCTGGAGAGAAGGGATAGGCAGCAGTGGACGGAGAAGATGGGGTTCAGCCTCAGTAGTAGTCTGAGAACCCAGAGACCTATTAGATCTTCTAAAGTTGCTAAGAATCAGGCAGAGGTGGCCTGACTTTTTAATGCAAAGATTGGTCCAGCATTGTTTGTGGCCATTTTGAGAACAGCCTACATCAGCTGAGCAATCTTGAAAGGGCATGGACAGAGTGCCTGAGAAATTTTGGACAGAGGTTCCTAACATTGTACAGGAGATGGTGACCAAAGCCATCTTCAAGAAAAAGAAATGCAAAAAGGTAAAATGGTTGTTTGAGGAAGGCTTAAAAATAGCTGAGAAAAGAAGAGAGGTGAAAGACAAAGGAGAAAGGGGAAGATATACCCAACTGACCACAGAGTGCTGTTAAAGTGCTGCAGTCAGTATGTCAGAAACTTTGGAAAGCAACAATGGCCACAGGACTGGAAAAGGTCAGTTTTCATTCCAACCCCCAAAAAAGGCAATGCCAAAGAAGTTCAAATTACCATACAGTTACACTCATTTCACATGCTGGCAAGATTATGCTCAAGATCCTTCAAGCTAGGCTTCAGCAGTACATGAACAGAGAACTTCCAGATGTACAAGATGGATTTAGAAAAGGCAAAGGAGCCAGAGATCAAATTGTCAACATCCATTGCATCATAGAAAAAGCAAGGAACTTCCAAAAAAGAAAAAAAAGAAACAACCATCCACTCCTTCACTGACTATGAAAAAGCCTTTGACTGTATGGATACCAACAAACTGTGGAAAATTCTTAAAGAGATGGACTACCAGACCACCTTACCTGTCTCCTAAGAAACCTGTGTGCAGGACAAGAAGCAACAGTTAGAATCAGACAGAGAACAATGGATTGGTTCAAAACTGGCAAAGGAGTATGTCAAGGCTGTACATCATCACCCTGTTTATTTAACTTCTATGAACAGTACATCATGCAAAATGCTGGGCTGGGTGAATCACAAGCTGGAATCAAGATTTCCAGGAGATATATCAACAACCTCAGATATGCAGATGATGCCACTTTAATGGCAGAAAGCAAAGAGGAACTAAAGAGTCTCCTGAAGATTAAAGAGAAGAGTGAAAAAGTGGGCTTAAAACTCAACATTAAAAAAACTAAGATTATTGCATCCAGTTCTATCACTTCATGGCAAACAGATGGAGAAAAAGTGGACAAGGTGACTGATTTTATTTTCTTGGGCTCCAAAATCACTGGGGACAGTGACTGCAGCCACAAAATTAAAACAATTTTTCCTTGGAAGAAAAGCTATGACAAACCTAGACAGCATGTTAAAAAGCAGAGATATCACTTTGCCAACAAAGGTTCATATAGTCAAAGCCATGTTTTTTCTAGTAGTCAGGTAAGGCTGAGTACTGAAGAATTTATTCTTTTGAATTGTGGTGCTGGAAAAGACTCTTTAGAGTCCCTTGGAGATCAAACTAGTCAATCCTAAAGGAAATCAACCCTGAATACTCATTGGAAAGACTGATTCTGAAGGTAAAACTCCAGTATTTTGGCCACCTAATGGCCACCTCATGCGACGAGTTGACTCACTGGAAAAGACTCTGATGCTGGGAAGGATTGAGGGTGGGAGAAGGGGAAGACAGAGAATGAGATGGCTGGATGGCATCACCGACTCGATGGATATGAGTTTGAGTGAACTCTAGGAGTTTGTGATGGACAGGGAGGCTTGGCGTGCTGTGATTCATGGGGTCGCAAAGAGTCGGACACGACTGAGCGACTGAGCTGAACTGAACTGAATGCAAAGAGCCTCATTGGAAAAGAGCCTGATGCTGGGAAAGATGGAGGGCAAAAGGAGAAGGGGTGACAGAGGATGAGATGATTGGATGTCATCACTGCCTCAATGGACATGAGTTTGAGCAAACTCTGGGAGATAGTGAAGGACTGGAAGCCTGATGTTCTGCAGTTCATGGGATCACAAAGAGTCAGACATGACTTAGAATGAACAACAATGTTTATTATATTCTAGGAGCTGGACTAGACATTTTCTTGGTTATTTTATTTAACTATCACAATGCTCCATGTGTTTAAGAATTTACACATTGACATCACCAAGTGGCCAATACCAAAATCGAATTGATTGCATTCTTTAAAGAAGAAGCTGTATAAGTTAGCAAAAACAAGACTTGGAGCTGACTGTGGCTCAGATCATTAGCTTCTCATAGCAAAAGTCAGGCTTAAACTAAAGAAAGTGGGGAAAACCACTAGGCCAGCCAGGTATGAGTTAAATCAACCCCCCTATGAATATGCAACAGAGGTAACAAATAGATTCAAGGGATCAGAACTTGTAAACACTGTGTTTGCTTGAAAAACTATGGTCGGAGGTCCATGACATTGTACAGAAGGCAGCAAACAAAACCATCCCCCCAAAAAAGAAAAACAAGAAGGCAAAGTGGTTAATAGAGGAAGGCTCACAAACAGCAAAAGGGAGAAGAGAAGTGAAAAGCAAGGGGGAAAGGGAAAAGTATATCCAACTAAATGCAGATTTCCAAAGAACAGCACGGAGAGACAAGAAGGCCTTCTTCAATGATCCGTGTCTAAAACTAGAAGAAAACAACAGAAGGGGAAACACTAGAGATCTCTTCAGGAGAACTGGAGACACCAAGGGATCATTTTGTCCAAAGATGTGCACATAAAGGACATAAAGAGTAGAGATTGAGCAGACGCTGCAGAGATCAAGAGGAGATGGAAAGAATCACAGAAAAACTGTGTGAAAAAGACCCAAAGGAACTGGACGACCACGATGGTGTGGTCAGCCACCCAGAGCCAAACATTCTGAAGAGTGAAGCCACGTGGGCCTTAGGAAGCACTGCTATTATCAAAGCTAGTGGATGCAACAGAATTCCAGTAGAACTGCTCAAAACCCTAAAGGATGATGCCACCGAGGAGTTGCATTCAATATATCAGAAAATCTGGAAGACCCAGCAGTGACCACAGGACTGGAAAAGGTCAATCCTCATCCCAATTCCCAAGAACAATATTAAAGAATGTGCTAGCCATTGGAAAAGTGCACCAGTAAGGCCAAGCTTAAAATCTTGCATGCTAGGCTGCAGCATTATGCAAACGAAAATGTTCCAAATGTCCAAGTTGGGTTTAGAAAAGGAAGAGGAACCAGGGATCAAATTGCCAGCATTCACTGAATCATAGAGAAAGCTAGGGAACTCTAGAAAAACACCTACCTCTGTTTCATCATCTATGCCAAAGCCTTTGACTGTGTGGACTATAATAAACTGTGGAAATCTCTTAGAGAGACGGGAATACCAGACCGTCTTACTTGTCTCCTTAGAAACCTGTATGCAGGACAAGAAGTAACAGAACCCTGGATGGAACAAGTGATTGTTTCAAGATTGAGAAAGGAGTACCACAGGGCCGTCTGCTGTCACTCTGTTTGTTTATGCTGAGAACATCATGAGGAATGCCGGGCTGGATGAGTTACAAGCTGGAATCAAGATAGGCAGGAGAAATATCAACAACCTCAGATATGCAGATGATACCACCTTAAATGGCAGAAAATGAAGAGGAACTAAAGAGCCTCTTGTTAAGGTGAAAGAGGACAGTGAAAAAGCTGGGTTAAAATTCAACGTTTAAAAAATGAGTGTGAAGGATTAGAGTGAAAGAGCCTGCTTAAAACTAAATATTGAAAAAACTAAGATCATGGCATCTGGCCCCATTACATCAGGGCAAATAAAGGGGGAAAATGTGAAAATAGTGACAGATTTCCTCTTCTTGGGCTTTAAAATCACTGTGGATGGTGACTGCAGACATGAAATCAGAAGACAATAGCTTCTTGCTAGGAAAGCTATGAAAAACCTAGACGGTGTACTGAAAAGCAGAGACATTACTCTGCTCACAAAAGTTTGTACAGTCAAAACTATCATTCTCCCAGTGGTTACATATGGTTGTGAGAGCTGAACGATAAAGAAGTTTGAGCACTGAAGAATTGATATCGTCAAACGGTGGTGCTGAAGAAGACTCCTAAGAGTCCCTTGGACTTCAAGGAGATCAAACCAGTCAATTTTAAAGAAATTCAACCCTGAATACTCATTGGAAGGACTGATACTGAAGCTGAAACTCTAGGATTTTGATCATCTGATGCAAACAGCTGACTCATGAAAAGACCCTGATGCTGGGAAAGATTGAGGGCGGAAGAAGAAGAGGCTGTCAGAGGATGAGATGGCTGGATGGAATCATCGATTTAACGGACATGAACTTGGGCAAACTTCAGGAGATGGTGAGGGACAGGGAGGCCTGATGTGCTGAGTCCATGACTGCATGACTGAACACAACAAGAAGTGTGTAAGTGGTTATTTAACAGGTGAGAAAACCAAAATTCAGAGAAGCTAAATTGTTTACCTCAAATCACACAGCTAAGAGGCAGCTGAAGAGAGGTCACTTGAGTGCAGGGTTCACCTAATTACCTAGCTCTGATCCTACCCTAGAGGAAAGACAGCTAAAAAAGAAGTTAGGATTCAGATCTAAATTGTATTAGTTTCCAAACTCATCCTTCTCCTCTCATCACAATAAAACTAAGCTTTTAGATTCGGAGATCATCATTGAGCAGTGAATAAATATTTAATGGCCAATCAGTCAAACAAGCAGTCTGGAATAGCTTGAATGTGTCTTTTACAGTACAGAGAATTTTTAAAAATGCTAACATAGTAATAAAGAAAAATGTTACATGGTGTTACACATCAGGATACATACTTTGGTTTTTTGAGTAATTCAAGCAAAATCTAATAGAAAAATAATGAGAAAATGAACTGATTCAAATGTAGTCCAAAAGCCAATTAACACCACTGTCCTATTGTTCACTATTTAATACAGCACGACAGTTTTCTCTTTCTGAGTAAAGTTGTGTTTCATGAAATGAAAAATCTTCTTATCAGTTAAATCAAATGAGTTCCAAATTGCTAACTTCCAATATATTATGATTTTCATAATACATCTTCAGGAGCAAGAGAAATCGGAGAGGAACTATTTCCAGGTAAAAATTGCAGTAGCTTCAGCAACTCATAATTATCACTCTCAAAGCTGGCACAATGCCAGATAATATGTTATTTCTAAATTACACTGACATTTTCCATGTATTTTATTTAAACTAATCACTTATCATATTAATGAATTATTTCCACTGAATCTGTTCTTTCAAATCACCAAAGGATTATTAACCCAAACTTCCAATTGATAGACTTAGAAACATAGTCTTAAACAAACAAAAATAAAAATAGAAACACTTCTTCAAATTTTTAATGAGGAAAAAGAAAAAGGTACTTAAAATGTTCCTGTCTACTTAATACTTTTCTTGCTATAGCAACTCTACAAAATTGGAAGCAGAGATGACAACAGTGTGTTACCTGTCTTCATATGAATAAAACACAGCATCTTTCATGTTCATTTTAAGAAATAGTGACACACTTTGTTGTACAAAATGTTTGTCTTTCAGGGTATGCCAACTCTAATTAATGGAGTTAAACTTGAAATCCAAAGACATGAGTTTTTAGCCTGACTATGCCACCAACTCAGTGGACATGAGTTTGAGTGAACTCTGGGAGTTGGTGATGGACAGGGAGGCCTGGCATGCTGTGATTCATGGGGTTGCAAAGAGTCAGACACGACTGAGCAGCTGAACTGAACTGAATTAACTGATGCCACTTATGGACTGTATGACATGACAATGTGGCATCTCTGAGGTTCATTTTTATTTTTTATTTATTTATTATTTATTTTGGTTGGACTGAGTCTTCATTGCAGCAGGCAGTCTCCAGAGTGCAGACTCAGTGGCTCATGGGCTTAGCTGCAATATATGAGATCTTACTTCCCAGACCAGCAATCAAACCCAGGCCCACTGCATTGGGAGCACAGAATTCTATTCACTGGACCATGAGGGAAGTCCCTCAACTTTCTTATTTTTAAAATAGATGCAAAAAATAGCTATCCTCCATGAGTGGTTAAATTTAGTTGTGTGTATGAAATAAACTTTGTAAACATTAAGGCCTGATGCCTATGCATAGCATAAATCATGTTCCAGTGGGAAACTGTCAGGTAATATGGTTAGTAACAGTAGACGGGAGAATGCTTCCCCAAACTCCTGCCAACCCTGTACTTGTGTGCTAAGTTGCTTCAGTCGTATCTGACTCTGTGACACTAGGAACTGTAGACCACCAGGCTCCTCTGCCCACGGGATTCTCCATGCAAGAATACTGGAGTGGGTTGCTATGACCACCTCCTGGGGATCTCTCTGACCCAGGGATCGAACCTGCATCTCTTAACTCTCCTGCAGGGGCAGGCAGGTTCTTTAACACTAGTGCCACCTGAGAAGCCCAACCCAGCACGTAACCACAACTTTTCTGTTTGCCTCTCTAAATGAAAAAGAAAGGACATATTTGTCTTAATTTATATTTCCTTGCTATTGAATGAGGCTGGACACTCTGTATAGGCTTAACATGTCTTCATGCTCTCAACTGCCTGTTCTTGAACTTTATGGGTTGTTGTCTTTTACAAGAGAGTTAAGTGCACGAATCAGGGCAAATTCGAAGTGGTCAAAAAGGCGATGGCAAGAGTGAACATAGACATTTTAGGAATCAGTGAACTAAAATGGACCGGAATGGGAAATTTAACTCAGATGACCATTATATCTACTACTGTGGGCAAGAATCCCTTTGAAGAAAGGGAGCAGCCCTCATAGTCAAAAGATAGAAGTGTCCGCTCAGTCGTGTCCAACTCTTTGCAACCTCACGGACTGAAGTTGACCACGCTCCTCCACCCATAGGATTTTCCAGACAGGACTACTTGAGTGGGTTGCCATTTCTTTCTCCAGGAGGTAGTCCTGATCCAGGGATTGAACCTGGGTCTCCCGCACTGCAGGCAGACTCTTTACCATCTGAGTCACCAGGGAAGCCCATGGAGTCTGAAATGCAGTACTTGGGTGCAATCTCAAAAATGACAGAATGATCTCAGTTCATTTCCAAGGCAAACCATTCAATATCGCAGTAATCCAAGTCTATGCCGCAAACAGTAATGCTGAGGTAGCTGAAGTTGAACAGATCTATGAAGACCTACAAGACCTTCTAGAACTAACACCAAAAAAAGAGATATCCTTTTCATCATAGGGGAATGGAATGCAAAAGTAGAAAGTCAAGAGATACCTGGAGAAACAGGCAACTTTGGCCTTGGAGCACAAAATGAAGCAGGACAACGGCTAATAGAATTTTGCCAAGATAACACACTGGTCATAGCAAACTCCCTCTTCCAACCACACAAGAGAAGACTCTGCACATGAACATCACCACATGGTCAACACCAAAAACAGACTGATTATATTCTTTGCATCCAAAAATGGAGAAACTATATACAGTCAGCATAAACAAGACCAGGAGTGACTGACTTATTGAATGAACTCCTTATTGTCAAATTCAATAATTGGCAATCAGTCAGTTCAGTTCAGTTCAGTCGCTCAGTCGTGTCTGACTCTTCACGACCCCATGAACCACAGCACGCCAGGCCTCCCTGTCCATCACCAACTCCCGGAGTTCACTCAAACTCATGTCCATCGAGTCGGTGTTGCCATTCAGCCATCTCATTCTCTGTCGTCCCCGTCTCCTCCTGCCCCCAACCCCTCCCAACATCAGAGTCTTTTCCAGTGAGTCAACTCTTCACATGAGGTGGCCAAAATATTGGAATTTCAGCTTTAGCATCAGTCCTTCCAATGAACACCCAGGATCGATCTCCCTTAGAATGGATTGGTTGGATCTCCTTGCAGTCCAAGGGACTCTCAAGAGTCTTCTCCAGCACCACAGTTCAAAAGCATCAATTCTTCAGCAATCAGCTTTCTTCACAGTCCAAGAAATTGACTCAAATTGAAGAAAGTAGGGAAAACCACTAGACCATTCAGGTATGACATAAATCAAATACCTTACGATTATATGGTGGAAGTGACAAATAGATTCAAAGGATTAGATCTGATAGACTGCCTGAAGAACTATGGATAGAGGTTTGTGACACTGCACAGGAAGAGTGATCAAGACCTTCCCCAAGAAAAAGAAATGCAAAAAGACAAAAAGGCTGTCTGGGAGGCCTTACAAATAGCTGAGAAAAGAAGAGAAGTGAAAGGCAAAGAAGAAAAGGAAAGATATACCCATCTGAATGCAGAGTTTCAAAGAATAGCAAGGAGAGATAAGAAATCCTTTCTCAGTGATCAATGTAAAGAAATAGAGGAAAACAATAGAATGGGAAAGACTAGAGATCTTTTCAAGAAAATTAGAGATACCAAGAAAACATTTCATGCAAAGATGGGCACAATAAAGGTCAGAAATGGTATGGACCTAACAGAAGCAGAATTGTGGTGCTGGAGAAGACTCTTGAGAGTCCCTTGTACTGCAAGGAGATCCAACCAGTCCATTCTAAAGGAGATCAATCCTGGATGTTCATTGGAAGGACTGATGCTAAAGCTGAAACTGCAATACTTTGGCCACCTCATGCGACGACTTGACTCACTGGAAAAGACTCTGATGCTGGGAATGGTTGGGGGCTGGAGGAGAAGGGGACGACAGAGAATGAGATGGCTGGATGGCATCACCGACTCGATGGACATGAGTTTGAGTGAACTCCGGGAGTTGGTGATGGACAGGGAGACCTGGCGTGCTGTGATTCATGGGGTCGCAGAGAGTCAGACACGACTGAGCGACTGAACTGAACTGAACTGAATTGAACAGAAGCAGAAGATATTAAGAAGAGGTGGCAAGAATACACAGAAGAACTATACAAGAAATCTTCTTGACCCAGATAACCAAGATGGTGTGATCACTCACCTAGAGCCAGATATTCTGGAATATGAAGTCAAATGGGCCTTAGAAAGCATTGCTATGAACAAAGCTAGTGGAGGTGATGGAATTGCAGCTGAACTATTTCAAATCCTAAAAGATGATGCTGTGAAAGTGCTGCATTCAATATGCCAGCAAATTTGGAACACTCAGCAGTGGCCACAGGACTGGAAAAGGTCAGTTTTTATTCCAATTCCAAAGAAGGACAATGCCAAAGAATGTTCAAACTACTACACAATTGCACTCATCTCACACGCTAGCAAAGTAATGCTCAAAACAGTACATGAACTGTGAACTTCCAAATGTTCTAACTGTATTTAGAAAAGGTAGAGAAATCAGTGATCAAATTGCCAACATCATTTGGATCATTGAAAAAGCAAGACAGTTCCAGAAAAACATCTACTTCTGCTTTATTGATTATACCAAACCCTTTAACTATATCAGTTCAGTTGCTCAGTCATGTCCGACTCTTTGAGACCCCATGAATCACAGCACGCCAGGCCTCCCTGTCCATCACCAACTCCCGGAGTTTACTCAAACTCATGTCTATCGAGTCAGTGATGCCATCCAGCCATCTCATTCTCTGTCGCCCCCTTCTCCTCCTGCCCCCAATCCATATAGATCACGACAAACTGTGGAAAATTCTTAAAGAGGTGGAAATACCAGACCACCTTACCTGCCTCCTGAGAAACCTGTATGGAGGTCAAGAAGCAACAGTTAGAACTGGACATGGACAATAGACTGGTTCCAAATTGGGAAAGGAACATTTCAAGACTGTATATTGTCATCCTGCTTATTTAACTTATATGCAGAGTACATCATGCAAAATGTAGGTCTGGATGAAGCACAAGCTGGAATCAAGGTTGCTGGGAAAAATGTTGATAACCTCAGAGAGGCAGATGTCACCACCCTTATGGTGAAAAATGAACAGGAACTAAAGAGCCTCTTGATGAGAGTGAAAGAGGAGAGTGAAGAATCTGATTTAATACTCAACAATCAAAAAACTAAGATCATAGCATCCAGTCTCATCACTTCATGGCAAATAGATGGGGAAACAATGGAAACAGTGATAGACTTTATTCTCTTGGGCTCCAAAATCACTGCAGATGATGACTGCAGCCATGAAATTAAAAGATGCTTGCCTCTTGGAAGAAAAGCTATGATCAACCTAGACAGTATATTAAAAAGCAGAGACATTATTTTGCTGAAAAGTGTCCATCTAGTCAAAGCTATGGTTTTTCCTGTAGTAATGCATGGATGTGAGAGTTGGACTATAATGAAATCTGAACACCGAAGAATTGATGCTTTTGAATTGTGATGTTGGAGAAGACTCTTGAGAGTCCCTTAACCTGCAAGGAGATCAAACCAGTCAATCCTAAAGGAAATCAGTCCTGAATATTCACTGAAAGGACTGATGCTGAGGCTGAAACTCTAATACTTTGATCACCTGATGTGAAGAACTGACTCATTTGAAAAGACCCTGATACTGGGAAAGGTTGAGGGCAGGAAGAGAAGAAGAAGACAGAGGATGAGATGTTTGGATGGATCACTGACACAATGGACATGAGCTTGAGCAACCTCTGGGAGTTGGTGATGGACAGGGAAGCCTGGCGTGCTGCAGTCCATGGGGTTGCAAAGAGTCAGACATGACTGTGTGACTGAACAGAACTGAACACAGTGTGTAACTGGTCTTTTGTGTAATAGGTCTTTTACACACTAATTTATAAGATTTCTTTAAAGATTAATGGCATTTTATATGTAGTATGTATGGCAAACAGTTTTGGGCATTTTTTTTCCTTCTTGTTGTGTGTGTAGTATTTTTTTTTAATGTGTATATTTTAAATTTCATGGAGTGAAGGTATATTTTCTCTATGGCCTCAAGTTTTCACTATCACTCAGGAAGGGTTTCTCCTATTTTTACAAAATATATTCCCATGTTTTGCTCTCGTTTCTTTGTGATTTCTTTTTTTAAAACTTATATCATTAAACTTAGGCTTCAGTTCAACTAAGAGGAAATGACTTCATCACAACCTGATTGTTACTAAAAATTGTAGAGAGAATGCAAAAGTATGATTCTGGCCATAAAGACAACCATAAAATATGTCAAGGAAAGGGAATAAAGATCCCAGGAATATACCTGCATAGAAATTCAACTGATTTTTAACAGAAATGCCAAGAGTACACAATGAGGAAATGGCTGTCTCATCAATAGATGGTCTTGGGGAAACTGAATCTCTGCATGTGAAATAATGAAATTGGAACAATGTCATCATACACAAAAGAACGACTCAAAATGGTTTAAAGACTTAACTGTAAGACCTGAAGCGAAACAGAATCTTGTTTAGAAAGGCCTGATATGATGTGGGGAAATTTGACAAGAAAGGTTAACCTAAGTGCAGGCCATTACTGTTTCTTGGTTGTTAGAGGCGAACCAAACTGTGAAATTTGGTTAATTTCTATGTTCTGAGTAGTCCTTGGCATATTATCACATTATATAAACATTGCTCTTTTTTAAACATAACATATCCTGCTTTTTAGTCATCTACTCTTATCTATTCCAACTAGGTATTTTCCTTTGCTTTGTTTATAAAGATTTGTAGGAAAATAAAGTTGCACCTCCCCTGTTGGAGAAAATTTCTGAGACATTGAAAATGTGATCTTACTTAAGACATTGTTCCAATAGGCTCAAGCAGGCTCTCAGAAAGTTACAATTTTTTGTTCAGAAAGAAAACAAAATGTCTTATATTAGTCCTGTTTAAAAATTTGACATATATCAATCTTTCCATACTTAGAATTCCAAGATAAAATGATAATCATGACATATTTTATATATGTAAATATCACTATATAATTTACAAAATGCAAGGCAAAGATTCGTTTTTCAACATAAATCCCATATAAAATATCTGCTGTATTGAACCCTCAAGGAAAGTATTGTTCGATAATACAATTGTCAGGTTCTTTCTTTCCATCCAGGCTCGTTATTCCCACTTTGCTATTTTTGAACGTGCCATGCATTGGGAAATTATAAAACTAAGCTTGATGAGATTTTTGATAAAGTAAGGGTGAATGCTGATCCAAAGAACTTGCTGATGAATAGGACCTGGAATAGAAGACCTATCTTAGGAACTATGACATATATGTTTTAAGAATCTGTTATCCTTTCAGAGGGATTTCAGAACTATTTTCAGATTCCCCAGATAACTCTGTGTTGTTCTATCTTGCTAGGGAACAGACACAACTTGCAAGTATATATTTGATTGTACCTGTTTTTTACGTTTTGCTGCCCTTAAAGCCATTTTTTCAGCCATGTAGGAATACCAGTATTGTGAGTGTATCTGCATTTCATTTCGTTTTTCATTCTTTTTTTTTTTTTTAATTATTTACTTTTTCATGTGCTAGGTCTTCATTGCTGAGAGAACCTTTCTTGAGTTGCTGCAAGGGGAGACTACTCTGCAGCTGTGGTGCAGCGGCTTCTCGCTGCGGTGGCTTCTTTTGTTGCCGAACACGGGTTCTCCGGCACATGGGCTTCAGGAGTTGCGGCATGTGGGCTCGGGAACTGGTTCCTGGGTTGAGAGCACAGGCTCAATAGTTGGGGCCCATGGACTTAGTTGCTCCAAGGCATGTGGGATCCTCCCAGATAAGGAATCAGGCCTATGTCTCCTGTATTGCCTGGTGACTGGTAATCTCCTGCATTTCCACTGAGCCACAAGGCAAGCCCTTGTTTCTCATTCTAGACTCTGTAGCTACAATCTAAGGGGTGACTTAATGGCTCTAGCTGTGTGAACTGAGTTGTAAGTTGTAAAAACATGAATGCCAATGCAGGAGATGTAAGATGTGCAGGTTCGATCCATGGATCAGAAAGATCCCCTAGAGAAGGGCATGGCAATCCCCTAGAGAAGGGCATACTCCACTCCAGTATTCTTGCCTGGAGAATACCATAGACAGAAGAGCCGGGCAGGCTAAAGTCCATGGACTTTGCAAGTAGTCGGACACAAATGAAGCGACTTTGCATGTGTGCGCCACATTTAATCCTGACCTAATACAATGATTCTGCAAAATAAGCTTTTTTTTATAAATAAGAAAACTGATGTTCAGAGATATTATGTGATTTCCCCAACGGGGTACAGCTCAGAAGTAGCATTGTTGGAATCCATGTCCTCCGTCCAGCCCTGAGCTCATGTCCTCTCCTGTGTTCATCCCCACGCCATGAAACCAGCATCTCTGGATGCAGAGGGTGGGCCAGAGCCTTTTCTCCGTCTCCACTAATAGGAAAGCAGCTCTATGGAAATCTCCAGGGAACTGCTTTGAGAGAGGCATCTCTAAATTTTCTCTTTAAGGAGAAGGGAGAATAGACTGTCCCATGTGTTGGTCAACCACCAGGCCTAGAGTTGTATCTTCCTTCTGGAAATAATCCAGGAAACCCAGAACAAGAGCAACACACAAGTTGGCTGGATGCTGCTGCTGCTGCTGCTGCTAAGTCACTTCAGTCGTGTCCGACTCTGTGTGACCCCACAGACGGAAGCCCACCAGGCTCCCCCGTCCTTGGGATTCTCCAGGCAAGAACACTGGAGTGGGTTGCCATTTCCTTCTCCAATGTGTGAAAGTGAAAGTGAGGTCACTCAGTCGTGTCCGACCCTTAGCGACCCCACAGACTGCAGCCTACCAGGATCCTCCATCCATGGGATTTTCTAGGCAAGAGTACTGGAGTGGCTTGCCATTGCCTTCTCTAATCCAATACCACAGGGTTTATTCAAGTCTTCCCTCATACTTACCTATATAGCCTCTCACTAGAGCAGTTAACCTGGTTCTCACTATCTGCCATCCACTTATTTTCTGAATCCCAGTATGCATGCAAAGCCATTTGGGAGTTACTAACCTGTACCCTCCTCAAGGCCCCCCCTCCTGACCTTGAACGCGGAGTAGCTCCTCTCGGCCCTCCTGCGCCCGCGCAGCCACCGCCTGTTGGACGTGGGGTAGCTCCTCTCGGCCGCCGGCCCTGGCCTCAGGCGTGGGGTAGCTCCTCACGGCCGCACCTCTTTGCGTGGCTCGTCGCGTCTGCGCCGCCGGGGCCGGCGTCTCTCGCGTCGCGTCTGCGCCGCCGGGGCCGGCGTCTCTCGCGTCGCGTCTGCGCCGCCGGGGCCGGCGTCTCTCGCGTCGCGTCTGCGCCGCCGGGGCCGGCGTCTCTCGCGTCGCGTCTGCGCCGCCGGGGCCGGCGTCTCTCGCGTCGCGTCTGCGCCGCCGGGGCCGGCGTCTCTCGCGTCGCGTCTGCGCCGCCGGGGCCGGCGTCTCTCGCGTCGCGTCTGCCTTGAGGAGATACCCCTCGTCCAAGGTAAGGTACAGCAGCTGCACTTTGCTGGAGCGGCTGTGAAGAGATTTTCCACAACCAAGGTAAGGGAAACCGAAATAAGACGGTAGGTATTGCTAGGGGGCACCAGAGGGCAGACAAACTGAAATCATAATCACAGGAAACTAGCTGATCTAATCACATGGACCACAGCCGAATGTGGTCCCCTGGAGAAGGGAATGGCAAACCACTTCAGTATACTTGCCTTGAGAACCCCGTGAACAGTAACAAAGGGCAAAATGATAGGATACTGAATGAGGAATTCCCCAGGTCGGTAGGTGCCCAGTATGCTACTGGAGCTCAGTGGAGAAATACATATAGAAGGAATAAAGGGATGGAGCAAAAGCAAAACCAATACCCAGTTGTGGATGTGACCAATGATAGAAACAAGGTCCGGTGCTGTAAAGAGCAATATTGCATAGGAACCTGGAATGTTAGGTCCATGAATCAAGGCAAATTGGAAGTGGTCAAACAGGAGATGGCAAGAGTGAATGTCGACATTCTAGGAATCAGTGAACTAAAATGGACTGGAATGGGTGAATTTAACTCGGATGACCATTATATCTACTACTGTGGGCAGGAATCCCTTAGAAGAAATGGAGTAGCCATCATGGTCAACAAAAGAGTCCGAAATGCAGTACTTGGATGCAATCTTAAAAATGACAGGATGATTTCTGTTCGTTTCCAAGGCAAACCATTCAATATTACAGTAATCCAAGCCTATGCCCCAACCAGTAATGCTGAAGAAGCCGAAGTTAATCGGTTCTATGAAGACCTACAAGACCTTTTAGAACTAACACCCAAAAAAGATGTCCTTTTCATTATAGGGGACTGGAATGCAAAAGTAGGAAGTCAAGAAACACCTGGAGTAACTGGCAAATTTGGCCTTGGAGCACGGAATGAAGCAGGGCAAAGGCTAATAGAGTTCTGTCAAGAGAATGCACTGGTCATAGCAAACACCCTCTTCCAACAACACAAGAGAAGACTCTACACATGGACATCACCAGATGGTCAACACCGAAATCAGATTGATTATATTCTTTGCAACCAAAGATGGAGAAGCTGTATACAATTAGCGAAAACAAGACCAGGAGCTGACTGTGGCTCAGATCACGAACTCCTTATTGCGAAGTTCAGACTTAAATTGAAGAAAGTAGGGAAAACCACTAGACCATTCAGATATGACCTCAATCAAATCCCTTATGATTATGCAGTGGAAGTGAGAAATAGATTTAAGGGACTAGATCTGATTGATAGAGTGCCTGATGAACTCTGGACGGAGGTTCGTGACATTGTACAGGAGACAGGGAACAAGACCATCCCCATGGAAAAGAAATGCAAAAGAGCGAAATGGCTGTCTGAGGAGGCCTTACAAATAGCTGTAAAAAGAAGAGAGGCGAAAAGCAAAGGAGAAAAGGAAAGATATAAGCATCTGAATGCAGAGTTCCAAAGAATAGCAAGGAGAGATAAGAAAGCCTTCCTCAGTGATCAATGCAAAGAAATAGAGGAAAACAACAGAATAGGAAAAACAAGAGACCTCTTCAAGAAAATTAGAGATTCCAAGGGAACTTTTCATGCAAAGATGGGCTCGATAAAGGACAGAAATGGTATGGACCTAACAGAAGCAGAAGATATTAAGAAAAGGTGGCAGGAATACACAGAAGAACTGTACAAAAAAGATCTTCACGACCAAGATAGTCACGATAATGTGATCACTGACCTAGAGCCAGACATCTTGGAATGTGAAGTCAAGTGGGCCTTAGAAAGCATCACTACGAACAAAGCTAGTGGTGGTGATGGAATTCCAGTTGAGCTATTTCAAGTCTTGAAAGATGATGCTGTGAAAGTGCTGCACTCAATATGCCAGCAGATTTGGAAAACTCAGCAGTGGCCACAGGACTGGAAGAGGTCAGTCTTCATTCCAATCCCAAAGAAAGGCAATGCCAAAGAATGCTCAAACTACCGCACAATTGCACTCATCTCACACGCTAGTAAAGTCATGCTCAAAATTCTCCAAGCCAGGCTTCAGCAGTATGTAAACCGTGAACTCCCAGATGTTCAAGCAGGTTTTAGAAAAGGCAGAGGCACCAGAGATCAAATTGCCAACATCCGCTGGATCATGGAGAAAGCAAGAGAGTTTCAGAAAAACATCTATTTCTGCTTCATTGACTATGCCAAAGCCTTTGACTGTGTGGATCACAATAAACTGTGGAACATTCTGAAAGAGATGGGAATCCCAGACCACCTGACCTGCCTCTTGAGAAACCTGTATGCAGGTCAGGAAGCAACAGTTAGAACCGGTCATGGAACAACAGACTGGTTCCAAATAGGAAAAGGAGTGCGTCAAGGTTGTATATTGTCACCTTGCTTATTTAACTTATATGCGGAGTACATCATGAGGAACGCTGGGCTGGAAGAAGCACAAGCTGGAATCAAGATTGCTGGGAGAAATATCAATAACCTCAGATATGCAGATGACACTACCCTTATGGCAGAAAGTGAAGAGGAACTCAAAAGCCTCTTGATGAAAGTGAAAGAGGAGAGTGAAAAGGTTGGCTTGAAGCTCAACATTCAGAAAACAAAGATCATGGCATCTGGTCCCATCACTTCATGGGAAATAGATGGAAAAACAGTGGAAACAGTGTCAGACTTTGTTTTTTTGGGCTCCAAAATCACTGCAGATGCTGATTGCAGCCATGAAATTAAAAGACGCTTGCTCCTTGGAAGGAAAGTTATGACCAACCTTGATAGTATATTAAAAAGCAGAGACATTACTTTGCCGACCAAGGTCCGTCTAGTCAAGGCAATGGTTTTTCCCGTGGTCATGTATGGATGTGAGAGTTGGACTGTGAAGAAAGCTGATCGCCGAAGAATCGATGCTTTTGAACTGTGGTGTTGGAGAAGACTCTTGAGAGTCCCTTATACTGCAAGGAGATCCAACCAGTCCATTCTAAAGGAGATCAATCCTGGATGTTCATTGGAGGGACTGATGCTAAAGCTGAAACTCCAATATTTTGGCCACCTCATGAGACGAGTTGACTCACTGGAAAAGACTCTGATGCTGGGAAAGGTTGGGGGCGGGAGGAGAAGGGGACGACGGAGAATGAGATGGCTGGATGGCATCACCGACTCTGTGGACATGAGTTTGAGTGTACTCCGGGAGTTGGTGATGGACAGGGAGGCCTGGCGTGCTGTGATTCATGGGGTCGCGGAGAGTCGGACACGACTGAGCGACTGAACTGAACTGAACCTGTACCCTCATGAGATATGAGTGCACTGACTTTTGTTTCAGAGCTACTCTTACCTTTTGAATTTCAAAAGTTAGCATCTTGACAAAGTTATTCATCCCATATGTACACTGAAAACTTTTTCGCTTATTTTCATGTCCTCAAATTAGACTGTACCAAGTAATTCATTTTTAAAACCAAGCTACTAAATTACTGTCATAGAACATGGTGATGATAAAAATCTTCCAAATAAAGTAATTCTTAACAATCAGAAATGCATGAACTTGACGAATATTCACCTTAACCTCATTTCAAAATCTGCCTGCTCTGGCTCTACGAAAGATTGATTCTCTAGTTAATTTGGCCCTGGCAGCTTAAACTTTTAACAGCATTTTCCATGAATATATATAGGCCATAGTAATTTACATTTGACTGTACAGAATCTTAAAAGTTTAGCTATAAGTAAAGGACAGACATTTACTGGATCAAGTTGTGATCATTCACCACTGCTTGACTAAAACCCCAAGAATGTTATGATGTATTTGATACCCTAATTTAGACTTTATTTTAAATATCCTTGAGATTATTACTCTAATCTCTAGGATTAAGGAAAACACACACTACTGCACAAAAAATGTTCAACCTCCCACCCTACTCCCACAATATTTACCTTGAACTGGGAAAGTCCTCCCATAAACTTCAATGATTGGGCAATTGAAGAAATATTCACAGAACATGCTAGTATCAATAGTAGCAGACATGAGAACAATGTGAACTTCAGGATAAGCCTGAACCACATCACGGAGCACTACCAAAAGGAAGTCAGTGTTTATAACAGGGATCAAATGCTGGAGATGCAAAGTACAAATAATAGGTCCCAGATCAAAAAGCAGGGATCAAGCTATGGGCTCAGGGTCAAAGAGATGAAACTGATAAAGAGGTTGGATTAGGGTGGATCTGGTCAGTGCTGTAAGGCTTGGAGCTGTTATCAGGACAGTTGTGTATCTGCTACTGGCAGGGAGATATTTGAGGAGAGAGGTTTTGTCTTTTGTTTCCAATGCTTTGAAGGTAACCAGAGCTGTGTTTTGTATGCTAATTGATGTACTTAGGAGAACCAAGGGATTGGACTGGAGGGCAAGTGAGCAGCAAAAGTCTCCTTGACTTAAAGCACCTGTGGTAGGCAGACGAGAGGGAGAGAATGCCTGCATTAGAACTGGACTGTCTGGGCAGGGGTGGAGTGGAATGAGAGTGTGCAGTTACCTTCTAATTTTATTCTCTCAGGTTCAGAGGAATTGAGGAGAACTCTGATCACAATGACGCTGACATTAGCCAACATACCAACACTTCGTAGCTTTGATCAGATGCTTGAAATTTTCTTTTGCCATTATAGCTGGTTTTGCAATGAATATTGATTTTATTTTGTTGGCTTCTCTTTTGTTTTGTTTGCTCTTGATGAGCAAATGCAGCTATTTGATGACTAGAGGCACTGAAACCCCTTGCCTGTATTTGCAGTAGATAAAGCAAGTGGTAAGCTTTGTCCTCACGTCAGTGCTGATGCTCTGGGCTCTGACTTCTGTTTCTGCAAAGATTGTTACAGTCATTTGTCTTTTCTCAGCTTAGGCCTGGAGCCGCAGGCCTTTTATGACACATACAAATTTATGGAATAATAAGAAGCAAATGCTTCTGCACAGGAAGGTCATTCTGTTATGGTTCTAACACACTACTTTTCCTAAAGTAATTGACATTGACAGAGATTTGGAATTATGTGTTAATGCATGTCTGAGAGTTAACACATGACCAGGTAGCCTGCCTAAGACATATTGCAGTTGTTTCATCTGGTTAGACATTGGGATGCCAAATTTTGTCTGTCTGGCTAGAGTTTGGCTTCCATTTGGAATCAAACAGCCCCTCACCATAAACAAATTCTTCACATCCCTCAGCTGAAGTGAAAGTAATGAGGAATAGGTTTGGGGCAGTGCAGTTTTGCAAGATGTCTAAGGTATAAAGCCCTATTATTGATAGCATGTGTTGCTAGTTCATAATGGTCAAAAATTCTCTTTGTCCAAGCACCGTTATTATAATTAACATGCGCATTTTCATGTCAACTAGGAGGAAAAAAAAATTACATCACTTTGTAAGTTTTGAGCATTTCTACACTGAGTTTTAAAATGTTGTTGTTGTTGTTCAGTCTCCAAGTCATGTCCTACTCTTTGCAACCCCACTGACTGCAGCACGCCAGGCCTGTCTGTTCCTCACCATCTCCTGAAGTTTGCCCAAGTTCATGTCCATTAGATCGGTGATACCATCCAACATTGCATCCTCTGTCACCCACTTTTCCTCCTGCCCTCAATCTTTCCCAGTACCAAAACTTTTTCCGATGAATTGGCTCATCTCATCAGGTGGCCAAATTATTGGAGCCTCAGCTTCAGCATCAGTCTTTCCAATGAGTATTCAAGGTTGATTTCACTTAATATTGACTGGTTTGATCTTCTTGCTGTCGAAGGAACACTCAAGAGTCTTCTCCAGCACCAGAATTGAAAGGTATCAATTCTTTGGCACGCAGCCTTCTTTATGGTCCAATTCTCACATCTGTACACGACTGCTGGAAAGACTTGACTACACGGATCTTTGTTGGAAAAGTGATGTCTTTGCTTTTTAATATACTGTCTAGGTTTGTCACAGTTTTTCTTCCAAGGAGTATGCATCTTCTAATTTCATGGCTGCAGTCACCATCCACAGTGATTGTAGAGCCCAAGAAGAGGAAATCTGTCACTGCTTCCATCTTTTACCTTCTATTTGCATGATGTTATGGGACTGGATGCCATGATCTTAGCTTTTATTTTTAATATTGAACTTTAAGCCAGTTTTTTCATTCTCCTCTTTCACCCTCATCAAGAGTCTCTGTAGTTCCTCTTTGCTTTCTGCCATTAGAGTGGTATCATCTGCATATCTGAGGTTGTTGATATTTCTCCTGGCAATCTTGCTTCCAGCTTGTAACTCATCCAGCCTGGCATTTTGTATGTTGTACTCTGCATATAAGTTAAACAAACCGGGTGATAATAAACAGCTTTGTCATACTTCTTTCTCAATTTTGAACCAGTCAGTATTTCCATAAATATTCTAACTGTTGCTTCTTGACCTGCATACAGGTTTTCAGGAGACAGGTAAGATGGTTTGGTATTCCCATCTATTTAAGTGTTTTCCTCAGTTTGTTATGATCCACACAGTCAAAGGCTTTAGTGTAGTCAATAAAACAGATGTTGGTTTTTTTTTTTAATTCTTTTGCTTTCTCTATGATCCAGTGGATGTCGAAAATTTAAAGGGAAAGAATGGGAGTTTGGGGTTAGCAGATTCAAGCTATTATATATAGAATGGATAGACAAAAAGGTCCTACTGTATATTCAATATCCTTGGAGAACTATATTCTATATCCTTGAGAAACCATAATAAAAAAGGACTTTATAAAGAATATATATATATATATATATATACATGTTACTGAATCACTTTGCTATACAGAAGAAATTGATACAACATTGTAAATCAACTATACTTCAATAACATTAAAAAAAATGAAAATAAACTAAAATAATGATATTTGGTAATGAGGAAACTGGGTGCTTCTCTCTTGTACTGAGTGTCACAAAGGCGCTCCCTTGACTATGCCTCTAAGGTAGGAATGCTATAAAACAACATCGTCATAATTTTCCCTTAATTAGTGTTATAGGCTTTAAAAATGAGTTTCTCTGAATTTTTTTCCCATTTTCTTTTAAAACTATAGTTACTGTTTTCTATATAACATGTATTCTGTATTTGTAATACTGATAATACCCCAGAAATAAAATAAACTTTTTCTAAGACATTGTGTTAACTTGAAGACTTTGTCTAAATTTTTAAAAGGTAATTCTGTTTTTCCTCCAAATCAGCCCTATTATTCTGATGAAAAACTGAACCTAGGAAGGTTTTTTCCTATGATTTTAATTTTAGTGCCAAGGAGTAGTTATGTGAGACGACAATAAGTAAACCACATGCGTTGGGGGTGACGGTTCTGGTTTCAGGTCTCTGATGCTGTGTAGCCAGTCACTACACGCTTAGCAGCCTGTACAAGCACAATTGCTCTGCATCGCTGTTTCTGTGCCTGCCAGCTGGTCCTCTGCCCAGGGTCTCCAGAGACCAAGTCAAGTTGTCCGCTGGCTTCATCCTCATTTTGGAGACATGACAAGGCAAAGACCCCCTGCAGGCTTTGTCAGGCTTTGTCAGGGCTCACTTCCTGTGGTTGTATGACTGAGGTCCCACTGTCTTGCTGGCTGGCTACTGAAACCGTATACAAGCCCCTGTGTGCTCTTTTGTAGCAAGAGGCTTCAGCTTGAGTCTTTCCAGCCTCTCCTGAGTCTCAAATAACTGGCTCCAGAGTTAATGAGCAGAAAAAGTGAAGACATCAAAACTTAAGAACATAAGAATAGCTTTTGGGCTGACAACCACAACACTTTAGACTAAATCCTCTACACAACAGAATCGCTGAAAGATACAGATAAAGAAAGACACAGATACACATATTCCTAAATTATTTTTCCAAGAAGCAGATCCCCCACAAGGTGAAAACTGCTGGCCACAGGCACATAAGCCTCAGATCAGTTGAAACCAAAAGCTTTATGGTGCTTGAAATTTCACCTTGGTGCCAATCAACCTGAGAATGAACACAAGCCAGTCATACACCTTGAGAGCAGCCTATTCTCCTTGCTTGACACCCTGCAATAAATTTTATGCTCTCCTTCACCACAGCCTGGTATCAGTAGGTTAGCTGTACTGCTCATGGGAGCCAGAGATCACTCTCTGCACCCAGAGGCTGCTCTCAGGCCCTTTTGTGTGTCTCCCAGACACTGTGGCGGTTTGCTATTCTGAGACAATCAGGGAAGTGTCCCTCATGCTTTGAATGATTTGTTTCAAGAAGGACCCATCCCCTTTTCAGGGATCACCTAATTAGCTCAAGTGCACCCAGGCTGATCACCATTTTAACTCAAATTCTTTTCAACTGAAAAATTCTCCTCAACTTTGTTGCATGATATGATCTAACTGGAAGAGCGAAATGCATCCTATTCATAGTCCTGTCCTCACCCAAGGGAAGGGGTGATACAGTATGGACGCTAAGGGCTGGGGGCCACAGAGGTCTTCTCAGATGTCTGCCACGGCTCAGCTTCTTTAACTTAACTCCTTGTTCTGAAAAGAGCAGCGAATCCTACTAATTGATGTGCTTGAAGTACAGAACTTTTCTGAGTGCTAGCACTATTCCATTAAACCTGAAGTAAGTATGTGTGAGAAATGACAGATAAGAATGGCACCGAGGGTATTCATTCTTCTGTTTCTAATTATATGTCCATCAATTTCCGCCGTTAAGAAAAGATGCCTAAAAATGCAGGATATTTAAAAAAATATCTCTAATGAATAAATGAGCCGGGAGTTTAGTAAGATCCACAGAAAAGCCTAAAGCTAAATGAAAATAGACACCCAAAATGTTGCAACCTTTGGGACTGTAGCCCACCAGGCTCCTCTGTCCATGGGATTTTTCAGGGAAGAACACTGGGATGGGTTGCCCTTCCCTCCTTCAGGGGATCTTTCCAACACAGGGATTGAACCCACAATCTCCTGTCTTTCCTGCATTGCAGGTGGATTCTTTACCAGCTGAGCTACCAGGGAAGCTATACATCAATTCAAATTTTTTTAAAATAATAATAGAAAAAATTCTGTAGTCACCCCAGATGTGTGGTAGAAACAAATACAAACCTATACTTCCCCGAGTAACCTATCTTCACATAGGTCTCCAAGTGTTTTACGTAATAAGGTCCCTCAAAACAGAACTTTGTCATTACAAATTTCTCTCCCTCTCTCTTTCTCTCACACACACATCATGAAGGGGAGTAAGCAGAAGAAAAATACAAAAAGAAATCAGATTCTGGCCATCTCTATACAAGTAGTAGTTGAAACAAACAAACAAACAAAAAATAATACAGGTTAGAGGAAATAATTATAACACATTATTTTGAATGATATGATTTTCCATACAAAATACTGCAAAGAATCTACAGAATTTTCAACACCTAATGGAAGACTATGACAAGTTTCCTGAATATCTTCTACAAAAAGTAACTGAATTTTTCTACGTTAACAACACAGAGATAGAAAATACAATTACAGAAACATACCATTTATAGTACCATGAGAATAGAAAATGGACTTCCCAGGTGATGCTAGTGCTAAAGAACCTGTCTGCCAAAGCAGGAGACATAAGAGACAGAGGTTCAATCCCTGGGTGGGAAAGATCCCCTGGAGGTGGGCATGGCAGCCTGCTCTAGTATTCTTGCCTGGAGAATCCCATGGACAGAGATAAGCCACAGTTCAAAGTGTTGCAAAGAGTCGAACAAAATTGAAGCAACTTAGCGTGCATGAAAATATGAAACAGGAATAAATAAAAAAATGTTTCAAAACCTTCATGAAAAAAAACTTTACTAAAAGACATTCGAGAAGGCCAATAATGGAGACATACAACAGCTTCACACATTCAGAAACCAACGGTGAAAGTGACTTTCCCAGTGGTCTAGCGGTTAGGACCTGGGCGCAATGCCGGCCAGGGAACTAGATCCTACGTACTGCAACTAAGAATCTGCATACTGCAACTAAAGACCCTGCTTGCCACAACTAAGACCCAACTTGGTCAAATAAATAAAAACGCTAAAAAATAAGTAAAATAAAAGCACAGAAGGTGTGGATGCTGTAGAGAAAAATAACACAGCCATTGAGAGCATAACCATCAAAAAACTTCGAATGAGAACAATGGCAAAAAAAAAAAAAAAACAAAAGTAAACAAACAGCAACAAAAACCACAATGCTGAGAGATCTTAGCTCTTCCCACAGATTCAATTCATTGAAATAAAATGTCTAACAAGCTTAGAATTTTTAATGCTATGAGGACTGAAGTGACGTGAACAAAGATACAAATGGTTATAAATTAGCCAGACTAGAGTCTCAAAACCGTGCTCTAAATATTTAGAAACTTCATTTGTGACAGAACTGTACTGAGGATTGGTGATGAAGAATTTTAAATCAGAAAATAAATAAATAAATAAATTGATTCCTACCTACTTCCCCAAATAAGTTAATGATGGACTGAAACCTAAGTGGGAAAGTCAAACCATAAAACTTTTAGAAGGCACTTAAAAGAATAATAATTTAGTCAAGGAAAAATATCTTAAGCAAAATATAAAGGTATAATTCCTAAGAAAAATGATTGATAGAGTAAAATTTGAAAGCTTTTGCTTATTAAGACACTGAAAGAGAGTAAGTCAACCAATGTACTGGGTGAAGCTATACAGAGAATTGTTACCTGGGAAAACAAAGAACTCTTCCAAACCAAATTAAAAATGATACACAATTAAATTGGACAAAACATATGGTTGGATACCACATACAAGAAGCTATTGTGATAAATAAATATGGAAGATGATTAAATTTCTTTGTAACTAAATAACTACAAATTAAAAGCAAACCTGCTAGCTAGGGAGTTTGGGATGAACATGCACACACTGCTCTATTTGAAATGGACAACCAAGGTCCTACCATAGACCACATGGAGCTCTGCTTAATGTTATGTGGCAGTCTGGATGGGAGGGGAGGGTGGGAAAGAATGTACACATATACATATGGCTGAGTCCCTTTGCTGTCCACCTGGAACTACTACAGCATTGCTAATTGGCTATACTCCAGCATAAAACAAAATTTTTGAAGAAAATCATACCTGCAAGATTGCCAATTTTAAAACCATGAAAACGTCAAGTGTTAGCAAGCATTAGGAACAGGAACACTTGTGCCTTGCTCCTTGGGTGTAACTTGGGAAACAATCATTTTCTAGTAAAGGTTGTGCTTATGCCATCTAAAGTAACATTTGTATTCCTAAATATATACTCAAAACATTTCTTCCCAGCATTTTTTAACTTATGACACATGTAAACAATGAAAACCTACATATGGCATATACTAATGTAAATTTTAGGGATCCTGAGAGTACTTGCAATGAAGCTTTGAGTTTTTAAAAAATTCATCAGATTCTTTTTTGTATATAATTGATATTTAAAAAGTAAAATAAAAAGTATTTTCAAATAAATTCAATATTACATTTATCTAAAACCCCTAAAAGTTTTTAGAATGCTAAAGCTGAAGCTCCAATACTTTGGCCACCTCATGCGACGAGTTGACTCACTGGAAAAGAGTCTGATGCTAGGAGGGATTGGGGGTGGGAGGAGAAGGGGATGACAGAGAATGAGATGGCTGGATGGCATCACCGACTCGATGGACATGAGTTTGAGTGAACTCTGGGAGTTGGTGATGGACAGGGAGGCCTGGCGTGCTGTGATTCATGGGGTCGCAAAGAGTTGGACATGACTGAATGACTGAACTGAACTGAACTGAACTGAACAATGATTTTGTTTCCATGAATACAACTATATCCACCCTGTAATTGCCATTACTTGTGTACAGTTCCTGATCCTGACTCTTGCATAATGAATCCTTCATATTCTCAGAAATCAGTATCAACAAAGAACTTTGTTCATGCTTATATGTAATAAAAGTTAACATTGGCTTCTCAAGTCAATAAACATGTACAATAGTTGAAACCACATTTCGAGTAAGAATGCACATTTTCCTTTTGTTCAGATGGTAAAGTTGAACATTCTGGAAAAATTGTGAACATTTAGTTCAGTTGACCTTTTTCATGTCCGCTGTCATGGTTAATTTCTTTGCCCACTTGACTGGACAGTAGGGAACCCAGACAACAGGTCAACATTGTGCTCCAGTGTTCGTGATGATGTGTTTGGATGAGACATCTGAACCTGTGGACTGAAGAAAGCAGATTGCCCTTCTCAACTTGAGTGGACTCCACTCAGTAAGTCGAAGGCCTGAAAAAGCAAAAAGGCTGATCCTTCCCTGAGTGAGAGAGAATTCCTCCTATCTGACTGCTTTGAGCTAGGACTTCCATCTTTTCTAACCTTCAGACTCGAGCTGAAACATCATCTCTCCTTGGGTCTTGAGTGTGCCAGCTTTTAGACTGGAACTTGCACCTTAATTTTCTTGATTCTCAGGCCCTCAGATTGGACTCAAACTACACCAGCAACTCTCCTGCTTCTCCAGGTTGCTGAATGTAGATCTTGGAACTTCTCAGCCTCCATAACTGTGTGAGATAATTCCTGAAAATAAATCATATGCATATAGTACTGGCTCTATTTTTTAGTTTTATTATTTCAAAATAATGCAGGAGCACCAGTTTTCAAAAAGACAATAGCAACAAGTCTTTCTGTTAGTAAAAGGGCACATCAACCATAAATGAATAGGATTATCTGATGTATTTGAAGACGGACTCAAGCACACTACCTAGAATCCCCCACTCCCCAGTCTTAACTAAATCTCATCTAGTCGGTAGGCGGTGCTCCTTGGACTCCTGGAGCTGAACTCCAAGCAACTCCTAGGACTCTTTGTCTCTGATGACAAAGGCTCACTCTCCAGCCAGCTTTTATAGTAGATGTCCAGGTGACTGAGGACTTCAGGATGAAACACAGAGCATCCTAGGGCTGGGACCACAATCTAAGGAGAAAGAGAGGAGAAACTAGTGTTTGAAGAAACCTGCCCAGGGTGCCAACCAAACTAGACCTCCCTGGGGAGCCTCAGGGTGGAGTCAACCAATATTTTGTAGCGCATTTTGAGGGCAGAAGGAGAAGGGGGCGACAAAGGATGAGATGGTTGAATGGCATCATCAACTTCATGGACATGATTTGAGCAAACTCCGGGAAACAATGAAAGACAGAGAAGTCTGGCGTGCTGCAGTCTGTGGGATCAGTCAGATATGACTGAGTGACTGGAAAACAATAATAATTATAGTCTAATATGCATGTCTCTTGAAAATCTCTAGAAGAGAGAAATTTCTTCACATATGCACTGAGCATATATACTGGAAAAAAAAAGGTTCATAGAAGCACTATTTGTAAAAGCAAAACATAGGGAAAAACTCAATGTGTAAAAGGTTAAAAAAAATCAGACAACAGAATACTTTATCCCACTGAAATGAATTAATTGTAACCACTTACAACAACTTAAATGAAGTGCATGCTCATACTGCAGAGCAAACAAAGAGCTGCAGAAAAATATATACAAACTAAACCTATTCCCCTGTGGTGCTAGTGTTAAAGAATCCATCTGCCATGCAAGAGACATGGGTTCAGTCCCTGGGTAGGGAAGATCCCCTGGAGGAGGGCATCGCCATCCACTCCAGTATTCTTGCCTAGAGAATCCCATGCACAAAGGAGCCTGGTGGGCTTCAGTTCATAGAGTTGCAAAGAGTTGGACATGACTGAAGCAATTTAGCGTGCACGTACTAACATATTACAGATATTTATTTGTATTTGAATAATGCAATACACATATTACACACTATACAATACAAGCGAATAACTAGGAATCCACACAAATAAATACAAGTATAAAGAAAAAGAAGGAGGACTTCCCTGGTGGTTCAGTGGTTAAGATTCCATGCTCCCATTGCAGGAGGCATAGGTTCAGTTTTGATCCTTGGTCAGGGAAGATCCCACCTGCCATGTAACAAGGCAGAAAAAAGAAGAAAACAGTAGACACTGAATTTCACGATGAAAATTCCAGTCAAGAAAAAATGCAATTGGGAAGGAATCCGGATATGACCCAAAAGCTGATAATAATAACTTTAAAGTTAATTATGTTCTTTATTTTCTTTAAATGGGATAGTGGATATTCAGGTAATCATTGTATCATTATTATTTACATATTCATACATTTTAAAAAAATTTTATATTTATGTTTTGATAAAAATAAAGCAATGAAAAATATAGGCTTAATTTTTAAATCAATTCTGCAAATAAATGCATTCATTATATTTACAGTCTCTAATGACCACTTTTTAGGAAATGAATCCTAAAATGTTTCAAAAGAGAAAATACATTTTACATCGTTGAATAGGCAACATGAGATTGGATTTTAGTATAAAACTGACAAAATGATCTGATCAGGAAAGAAGCATCTTTGAAAAATCAGCTGTTAAGGTGTTTTTGTGAAGGGAGAAAGGCCTTCCAGGACATCATATTCTTAAAGATGAATGAATCTCAAAGACACACCATGAATGGGAGCGAGAAGTCAGCATCAGTTTGTCAGGGACAAGCTTCCTCTCCTCTCTTGCTCTGACCTGAGAGCAGGTGAGCACCGCGTTCTTCCCACTGTGAGTTCAATAGTTGGTCTTGGTAAGTCCGGGATGCTGTTTGGCTCTGCTTAAGAAGGTAGCGTCTCCAACTCTTATTCACAAAGAAACAGCAATTTCTCTTTTCTGTGTAAAAGTCTCTTCTTTAGTGGAGCATCAGAAGGCATGGATTATCTACATTCACATTGTTAAGGCTGGTTTTGTTGCAGACACAGAAGCAGTGGGACACAGAACACTTAAGTCCATGGGCGTAACACTGCCTTACTCACTCATTAATTCCATAGTGGGTCAATGTCTACTCTAAAAGAGCTAAATCAGCCAACAGCAGCCTCAAAGGAGCTGACAGTCCAAAAGAGGAAGAAAGAATAAGCAGATCCTACATAGGAAAGAACTAATCTACATAGTGAATGTGCTAAGTTGCTTCAGTTGTGTCTGACTCTTTGTGGCTCCATGGACTGTGGCCCGCCAGGCTCCTCTGCCCATGGGATTTTCCAGGTCAGAATACTGGAGTGGGTTGCCATTTCCTCCTCCAGGGGATCTTCCCAACCCAGGGATGGAGCCTACGTCTCTGAGGTTCCCTGCATTGGCAGGCAGGTTCTAGACCATTAGCACCACCTAGGGAGATCCAGCAAATTAGAAAGGGCTCCCACTCTTAAGGTCTTGAAAATCTGCATAGAGATTGTACAGCCTGCCAACGAGATACTCATGCCTCTATTGTATATACACATGAAATAAATTTTCATACTCCTCATGTGATGTGTGCATCCTCAAATTAGTAATTAATTTAAGAATGGCTATATAACTGCAAGTTTGTCCTGTTTAAAAAAAAAAAAAACAAAAACTTTTTTAAGGCCACACGGCATGTGGGATCTCAGTTCCCTACCAGGAATCAAACCGTGTCCCCTGCAGTGGAAGCAGAGAGTTTTAACCATTGGACTACCAGGGAAGTCCCAGGAAATTTACACTTTTTGACTGCCTTCATCCAGTCCTCCTCCAGCTCCCCACTTTTGGTTAACCCCAAATCTGCGCTCTTCTATGAGTCTGTTTATGTGTTTGTTTTTGAAATATAATTGACCTACAGCACTGTGTTGGTTCCTGTTACACACAACATAGCGCTTCCGTATTTCTAGGCGTTTCAAAATGCTCACCCCAGAAAGTCTGGTTACGCTATGTCACCCGACAAAGGCATTGCATAAATATTGACCGTGTTCCCCATGTTGCACATTTCACCCCCGTGACTCAGTTATTTTGCAACTGAAAATTTGTGCCTCTTCACCTCCCTCACCTGTATTTCTCTTCCCCATCGCCATCCCTGTTATCTCCTTTTGGACTTAACTCATCCGGGTTTTGTTTCCCTGCTGGAAGGTCGGCCCGGTGAGGGCAGGAAACTTATCTGTACTGTCTGTGGTTTGGCCCCAGCATGCGGAACGCAGCCTGGCTCTAGGTCCCCAGTGAGTGTGTGCATGCTAGCACCTGAGGAAAGCCGGGGGACTGCTGTGAGCCCAGGGCCTCCCAGCTGTGCTGGCAGAGCTCGTCTGTTTTTTTAGTGAAGAATGTCTCCCTTATTTATTTACTTTTTATTGAAGTTTAGTTGATTTTTTTTTTTTTTTGCAGTGCTTTTTGGTATGTGAATCTTAGTTCCTCAACCAGGGATCGAACCCACACCCCTACAGTGGAAGTGTGGCGTTTTCAATGGACCACCAAGGAAATCCCTGAAGTAGAATGTAGTTTTAATTACTACTGTACTGCAAAGTCGGAGAAGGCACTGGCAACCCACTGTAGTACTCTTGCCTGGAAACTCCCACGGACGGAGGAGCCTGGTGGGCTGCAGTGCATGGGGTCGCGAAGAGTCAGACACGACTGAGTGACTACACTTTCACTTTTCACTTTCATGCATTGGATAAGGAAATGGCAACCCACTCCAGTATTCTTGCCTGGAGAAACCCAGGGACGGAGGAGCCTGGTGGGCTGCCGTCTGTGGGGTCGCACAGAGTTGGACACGACTGAAGCGACGTAGCAGCAGCAGCAGCAGAATCAATGAACTAGGTGTCTGCCTTGGAGAGATGAAATGGGACAATGTCTCCACAGCACAGAGCCTGGTGTAAAGCATGATGAACTCACAAAATCTATGCAAGATTCAAGGATGCAAACCTTTTCAACAGGGAGCTATGCAGTGTAACAAATGGGAGGATTTGAACACCAGGATAGAAGGAAGACAGGCTTAATAACATTATTTTAAATGCTCAGAGAAATAAAGCGATAAAGAAACAAAGAGTACACAAAGTCCCCTACATATGAATGAGTTCCAATCTGAGAGCGCATTCGTAAGTCCAATTTGTTTGAAAGTCCAACAAATTTAGCCTAGGTATTCAAGTAACACAGTCAGCTATATAGTACTGCTCCGTAACTGGTTTATAATAATTTGCACACATATAATACATTAAAAGTGAGCAAATACACACACACACAAACACACACAAAGAAAACATTTTCAATCTTATACTGCATTACCTTGAGAAGTACAGTAGTACGGCACAACAGCTGGCACACAGGGGCTGGGATGGAGCGAACAGGCAAGGAGAGTTACTGCCTGGAGCAGGGAGAGGAGATGGGAGGGGTGGAGGGACGGATTGTTAGCAAGAGGAGGTGGGGCCAGCTGCGGTTTTACTCACGCCTGGCGTTCACATCTCTGAAAGACTGCAACTTGAAGGCTTGTATGTAGGGAAGTTAAGGTATAACATTACAGGAAAATAAGTCAGATTCTTTGGGAGTTTTATAACATGAGTTGGCCATGAAGATCTGGTTGCGACTTTGTTAAGAAAAAATATTAAAATGCTGAGAGTAAAGTGAGTAATTATGTAATTAGTTAACTTTCTTCACTATAAAGTTCTTTTGATAGGAACTTTGCTACATGTTTAATGAGATTCAGAGAATCTTTCAAGCTGCTGAGGGAATCAACGATTTCACCTCTCAGCAAGGAAATGCATTTGCTAAAATTTCCACCAGGATCAGCTTTAAGTATTGCATGGTATTGCCTCTGTTGGTGTTTTGGGAATCCCAACTCCTGAGTGGGTTAGATCTGATGAAGTAGCTGGGCTGTCACTGACACACACAGTGGTAAGAAACTAGGTTCTTGGGATGTTGTGACACCAATACAGATCCCCAAAATGCTGAATCTGATGTTAGCTATTTTCATCTCATTATGATTATCCAATACTCTTTTTTAAAATTAATTAATTTAATTAGAGGCTAATTACTTTACAATATTGTGATGGTTTTGGCATACATTGACAATAATCAGCCATGGGTGTACATGTATCCCACCATCCTGAACCCCCTCCCATCTCCCTCCCCACCTCATCCCTCTGGGTTGTCCCAGAGCATCAGCTTTGGGTGCCCTGCTTCATGCATCAAACTTGCACTGGTCATCTGTTTCACATATGGTAATATACATGTTTCAATGCTATTCTCTCTCATTGTCCCATCCTCGCCTTCTCCCACAGAGTCCAAAAGTCTGTTCTTTATATCTGTGTCTCTTTTGCTGTCTCGCATATAGGGTCATTGTTACCATCTTTCTAAATTCCATATATATGCATTAATATACTGTATTGGTGTTTTTCTTTCTGACTTACTTCACTGTGTATAATAGGCTCCAGTTGCATCCACCTCATTAGAATTGACTCAAATATATTCTTTTTATATAGTTGAGTAATACTCCATTGTGTATCTGTACCACAACTTCCTTATCCATTCGTCTGCTGATGGACATCTAGGTTGCTTCCATGTCCTGGCTATTGTAAAAAGTGCTGCAATGACCATTGGGGTACACATGTCTCTTTCAATTAAGATTTCCTCAGTGTGTATGCCCAGCAGTGGGATTACTGGGTTGTATGGCAGTTCTATTTCCAGTTTTTTAAGGAATCTCCACACTGTTCTTCATAGTGACTGTATTATTTTGCATTCCCACCAACAGTGTAAGAGGGTGGTTATCTAATACTCAATAATTACCGCTACCTAACTAATCACTTTTGGAGAAGGAAATGGCAACCCACTCCAGTGTTCTTGCCTGGAGAATCCCAGGGAGGGGGGAGCCTGGTGGGCTTCCGTCTATGGGGTCACACAGAGTCGGACACGACTGAAGTGACTTAGCAACAACAACAACTAATCACTTTACATATATCTCTTAATTTTGTTCACCTACACCACAATGGAGGGATATCATCATCATTCTACAGATGAGGAGACAGACACTGGCAAGTTAGGGAATTGCCCAGACTAGCAGAAAGAGATGGAGCCTAAGTCACATAAATTGGAGGTTTCTTGAAGACGTATTTGTGTGTCTGGCTACTTTAGACAGAAAGAAAATTTTGAATGACTTGTATCTGATCATATTTTTTCCTTTATTAGAGAAATATGAGCCCTGTGGATTTCTTGAAGCATGATTATAAACACAGCTCTTAATTTTTTCCTGCAGTTCCCTTTGATGATGAACCTAATCATTAACCACAGTAGGCTGTGATGGACACTGAAAGTTTTGTTATTATCCACTCTCAGTGCCCCTTCTTTTTCTTAAAATTAAGAGAACTCTGATTGTATGAGTCCAGCCTAAAATGATATTTTAAAACCATCTTTGCATCTAATGGTGGGTATGTTAACAAAATTTCAGCTGATGAAGTATAAGCAGACATCTGTTGAGGATCTCTGGAAGTTTTTTGTCTTTGAAATAGGTGCCATGTCTTTATTTTTATCACTACCTTCTTCTTTCCAGAGGTGAAGCAATCATTTTGGAACCACGCACAGGAAAGGTGCATGGTAACGGTGGGAATAAGGAACTGGGTGTCAGATAGCACCTTGGAGTAAGCCTTGATCAGTCTCTCATAGATGTCTTGTCGCTTAGAAACTTAAACACACGCACACACACACACGTGTGCGCACACACATGCACACACATGCACAGACACACGTGCAGACACACGCACGCGTGCACACATGTACACACATGCATGCGCGCGCACACACACACACACACACACACTTGGTTAAATACTTCAAGCTGTTTTTCTGTTTCATGAAGTCAAATGAAATTTTGTTACATAGACACTTAATCAATGCAAATGAGATGCATGACTACTCAGACTGCATATTCAGGCAATACAAGGCAAAACTTAATATTTTCTTAATCAAGAAAATTTAGGAGGTAACTCTTTTTCTAAAACAAGAGCATACATTTCACAATGAATTTTTTAGGTTCTGTTCCAATCTTCTTTGGTAGAAAAGATAGCATTTACTTAGCTACCAGCACTTTGAAATTTCAAATATATAATTTGTACACCATTTTACAATTAAGGTTATATTTGATGCTACAAGCAGAAGCATTAAATTATGGGCCAATCAGTATTTGAAGTGCTGTGTGATTCTCTTAGAATATTTGATTAAAAACAGATGTAGGTGTAATCAATAATGCATGTACACTCAGAAGCCTTGATTTTTGCTCAGCTATTTAACTGAAATCTCAGACATTAACATATTTCTAAAGTTCTGTTACACTAAAAAAAAAATAAGTCATTTCTCCTTAGATACCAATTTTTAATATCCCTAGCAATGTTCCTTTAAAGAGAAATGAGAAAAAGAAGTTTATCTTCATGAAATATCCATTTCTCTGCTGCTGCTGCTGCTGCTAAGTCACTTCAGTCGTGTCCGACTCTGTGTGACCCCACAGACGGAAGCCCACCAGGCTCCCCCGTCCCTGGGATTCTCCAGGCAAGAACACTGGAGTGGGTTGCCATTTCCTTCTCCAATGTGTGAAAGTGAAAAGGGAAAGTGAAGTCGCTCAGTCGTGTCCGACCCTTAGCGACCCCACGGACTGCAGCCTACCAGTCTCCTCCATCCATGGGATTTTCTAGGCAAGAGTACTGGAGTGGCTTGCCATTGCCTTCTCCGATCCATTTCTCTACATCATAGCAATGGAGTAACAGAAAAACTGAAAGTTTTATTTATTCTCTTACTCTAGAATTAATCAGGCTATTCATGAGACCAAAAAATGGATGTAAATAAAATGCTTTCGCACTTAAAAAGAGGAAAATCTTTAGGCTACAGAGAACTTGAGCACTTGCAAGACCAGTGTTAATGGCAAGGGCTAATACTTACTTTTTGGACCAATCACTGGGTGGCCTCCCTGGTGGCTCAGAGGTAAAGGATCTGCCTGCAATACAGGAGACCCAGGTTTGATCCCTGGGTCAGGAAGATCCCTTATAGAAGGGAATGGCAACACACTCCAGTATCCTTGCTTTGTAGAATTCCATGGGCAGAGTGGGCTACAGTCCCTGGTGTCACAAAGAGTCAGACACGACTGAGTGACTGACAGTTTCACTCGCACTGGGTGTTCAGTATTTCCACACAGTGAAGTGTGATGCAGGGAAACCTTTAGTCTTTCTCATGCTGGAAATGCAGTCTATTTGGGGGACTGTTTCTTTAATTTTCTGTCCCTGTGATTTTGTTGGGAGAGACTAGTCAATCTTCAGCCCTCTGGTCTCCGGTTGTGTCCGTATCAAAATTGGGCCATTTGGAGTTTTCCACTTGTATTTTCTAATGAGAGCTCAAGGAAAACAACCCCATTTTCTTTATGACATGAGGGTGTAATTGCAGTGATGCTTGTGGTAAGATTCCAGGCCCATGGGCACAACCAACTTGAGAAAATCCCTATACAGAACGAAGCAGAGAGGAAGAAAGAAATAAACTGCTTTGTCTTTTGTCAGTCAACCTTACTCTCTTTTCGATTAAACTAAATTGCTTTTCTCTCCCCATAATTGAAAAATTCTCAACGAGCAGAATAGTGTGGGTCATAATTTATTGAATGGATTTATTTAATACCTTACTACACTCGAGATAAAAGATGAAATCTAGCTCTCCCAGAACTTATGATTTATCCAAAGAGACAAATAAACTTGAAATAACTGGTACCCAGTTCAGTATCTCAAAATGCTTTGCGATGACAAAAGAAGGGGGTAATTTTCAGCAAAATCAGAGACGATTTCAAAGAAGCTAATCTTGGAGCTCAGCCTTAGAGAACGTGCAGAATGAGTATAAAAGGTGAGAAGAGCGTCAAGGGTAAGTAAATGGAGACAGAAGAGCCTGGTTGAGGGTAAAAGAACCACAGAAGCCAGGTCCTGCTGCTCGGCGCTAAAAGTAAAGAAAGAAGACAGGTTGGTAGAAAGGCAATTTTGCTTTATTTCAGATGCTGGCCACAGTGGGGGAGGGTGGACACTGTCCAAAGGCTGACGCACCACTCCCCAACCCCAGACGCCAGTGAGCGAGACCATTTATGGACGGAAGGAAGAGGGACTGTATGCAGATGCACCCGTCAGCTCTGACAGCCGTCTTGACACTGGTCAGGTGGTGATCTGACCAGCGTCATCTTGATTGTTTTACCTACAGTTAATCTTCAGGTTGGTTTGTTCCCGTTTCTCTGAGGGCAGTTCTCAGATCTGTGGCTGCTTATGTCATGTCCACAGTCTGGTCATTGTGTAGTTAACTTCTTCCACCTGTTTTCAGTATCTATAAAACAGTTCATAGGATATGGCTCAGGATATTATCTACAGCCCTGGAGGAGCCACTAAAGATCCTTGACTTTGCTTAATGATTACATTATTATTATTATTTGGTGTCCTTTGGATGTTTTCCTTTGTTTCTGTATTTTGTCACTTCTCTGATTAAACTTATTCTTTGGCTACAGTTTTTCCACAGACAAAACGCAGGCTGAGGACATGGAGGTCAAGGACCCTATATAGGGTCATGCTCCATTTCATAACACATTGTATGTTTGAGAGAAGAGCGAATGTCACCTTAGCTATGGCATGCAATGTTTCTGTGTTAAAGGAGTGACTGGAGGTGGACCTTTAAATATATATCTTAAGGATGGGTTTCTAGGACCAGATGTTTCTATGCTATCAAAATATAGCCATTGAAGTGTTTAGGTTTACAATGGGAATCTCATTTTCTTTTGAAGGAAAATTCTTGGAATGGGACAATTTGAAAGTAAATAGCATGCTGATAAATGGACTGTAATCAGAAAATCTGGGGAGAAAGATCCCTATTAGGAATATCTTACAATAGTGCCTGATAGAGAACAAGGGGTTCCATAATAGTTGTTAGCCATAGAAATGGGAAAATCAATGAATTCAGAGAATCCAAATGTGAAATCTACACTGGAGTATCCACTTGCTATTGGAGTTAGGAGAAAATGAGTCAAGAATTGTTTTCAACATCTAGCTTGATTGAAACCTAGAAAATATTGACAGGATTTGATGAATTCCTTATGGCCTATGGAACAAATATGGGAAATGGTGATGAATTTGATCTTTGTCATATCAAACTGTGAATTAATGAATCCTTCAGGAGAAGATTCCTGAAGTATAGTTGTAAATATAGGGCTAGAGATTTGAAGGGAGATTGGAGTTAGAGAAAACAGTTGGGGGCTTTGTTGGAGAATCCTATAGATGATGGGGTGGGAAGTACTGGGATTCTATAGCAATAGTGTACCAGATGAGAAGACTAGTGGATGCTAGGGGATATTCAACCTTATAAGACTAGAAAAAATTTATTGAATGTGATTGGAAAAGAGTGGCTGGCTTTTCAGGAAGGGTGATAATTTGAATTCACATCCCAGACTTTTTTTTCTCACCTTCTTGCTGGGCATCTCAACAAATGAAATAACACTCTTAAATGGGTCTGGAAGAAATCACTTTGTTACCATAATTTGGTTTTTATTATTTCTGGAGGTAACAGAGCCTGGAGTGAAGGCCAAGAAATTACACTACCAGCCTGACATCATCTGTGAGAGGAGAGGGCTGTGCCTTCTCTCCTGTGAAATCAAGCCTTGGAGGAGGCTGTGTGGTCCTCCTGGTGACGGAGGCCCAGGAAACAGTTGCTCCTAGCAGGCTACATAATATTCCACGTGGTTGGAAGAAGACACTCCTCTTCAGGAGTTTTTAATTAAGACTAATGCACCACACAGTCTTCACCCCATGCTTCCATGCAAGGAGTCCCAGTGTTGTCAGGTGACTTGTCCATTGCCTCGCAGGCTGGGACTGTGGTGTCTCTTGGGCTGCCTTAAGAAACCCCCAAATCCTGGCTTTTGAAGATGTGGAGGTATCTAAACTCATGAGAAGGAAAGAGATCCATTTAAAAAAGACTCAGTAAAAGCAGAGAAAGAGGCTAAGTTGAATAATAATAGGAGGTTCCCATTGAGGCAAAATAAATGAGAAGACAGAAAAAAGTTTGAACAAAAGAGAAATGTAAGCTCTCAAGAGGATGCAATTAGAGCATAAAAAGGGCTTTATGTAACCAACGATGTATGATATTTGAATTATAAAATTTTGTACAGGGATAGGAAAAGAAGATAGTTGCTTCAGTGGTTGGAGGGAATAATGGAAGAACTATCTAACAAGACAAAACTATTTTAAAAAGTGCCAGTCACAAGAGAAAAGATATAAACTGCAGAATAAAACTCAAGTGCCTACAGGATCTTGGCAGATAATGTAATTTGTGGATTAGATTAGCAATAAGACAAATTGAATACATTGTGATTGAAATGGCGAGTCCACATCTTGCTTTAGAGTTTTTAAATTTTTATTTTTTAAACACTCAACAGGTGAACTATAAAGTTAGTTTTCTACTGCTGGAATCTGTAAAGCATATCATAATTTCCAGACACTGATGTAAAGAAATTGAATAACCACAGGTCACACACGTGACACATATACACACACAGTACTGTGTTCTCTCCAAAGGGATACGTGAATTCATCAGTTATTTAAAAGATTTTATGTACTTTATATGGGCTTCCCTGGTGGTTCAGTGGTAAAGAATTTGCTTGCAATGCAAGAGGTACAGAGGCATGGGTTTGATCCCTGGATCAAATCTTCCTGGATCAGGAAGATTCCCTGGAGGAGGGCATGGCAGCCCGCTCCAGTATTCTTGCCTGGAGAATCTCATGGACAGAGGAGTCTGCAGGGTTCCATAGGGCGCAAAGAGTCAGTCACAACTGAAGTGACTGAGCACATACTTGCACATGGCTTTGAAAACTTATTGTACACCAAAAATAATACATTTTAAGTTATATTGTCTAACAAACTTTAAAAAAAAACAAAAACAGAAATTAACAAAAATACTCAAAAAATTGAACAGCTTGGAAACATCCAGTGTAAGTTGAACCCTATGAAATTGCTGAAGACCAAGAAATTACACTGCTTTCATTTTGCCAGACATTTTGACTGACATTATCATTTTGACCTACAAAATGGTAATCTACATTAGTCAATCTAATAAAACTCTCCGTCAGAAAGATAGTGAAAGCTGAAATTCTAAATCACATAGGTATTAACAAAAATGGGAACATTTCTTAAGAAAGCTAATGATTTAACCAGATTAAAAAAATATATTTTATAAAAAGAAAAAAAAATACACGTGCAATTTAAGAGACCAGAAAGAAAGATGCAAAAAAAGATGTCATTGAGGAGGGATAGATTGGGAGGTTAGGACTGACACATACACACTGCTGCTGCTGCTGCTAAGTTGCTTCAGTCGTGTCCGACTCTGTGTGACCCCATAGACGGCAGCCCACTACGCTCCCCTGTCCCTGGGATTCTCCAGGCAAGAACACTGGAGTGTGTTGCCATTTCCTTCTCCAATGCATGCAAGTGAAAAGTGAAAGTGAAGTCGCTCAGTCGTGTCCGACTCTTAGCGACCCCATGGACTGCAGCCTACCAGGTTCCTCCGTCCATGGGATTTTCCAGGCAAGAGTACTGGAGTGGGGTGCCATTGCCTTCTCCGTATGCTGTGTTCAGTTCAGTTCAGTTCAGTTCAGTGGCTCAGTCGTGACCGACTCTTTGCGACCCCATGAATCACAGCACGCCAGGCCTTCCTGTCCATCACCAACTACCGGAGTTCACTCAAACTCATGTCCATTGAGTCGGTGATGCCATCCAGCCATCTCATTCTCTGTCGTCCCCTTCTCCTCCTGCCCCCAATCCTTCCCAGCATCAGAGTCTTTTCCAGTGAGTCAACTCTTCGCATGAGGTGGCCAAAGTATTAGCAGGCATGAAAACCAAGTATTAGTTTAATGTGGGTTTTTATTTCCATTTTCCTGATTAATGATGCTGATGTAGATATGCAGATAACACCGCTCTTATGGCAGAAAGTAAAGAGGAACTAAAGAGCCTCTTGATGAAAGTGAAAGAGGAGAGTGAAAAAGCTGGCTTGAAAGTCAACATTCAAAAACTAAGATCATGGCATCTGGTCACATCACCTCATGCAAATAGATGGGGAAACAATGGAAACTGTGAGAGACTTTATTTTCTTAGGCTCCACCATCACTGCAGATTGTGACTTTAGCCATGAAATTAAAAGACACTTGTTCCTTAGAAGAAAAACTATGAACGACCTAGATAGTATATTAAAAATGCAGAGAAGTTACTTTGCCAACAAAGGTTCTTCTAGTCAAGGCTATGGTTTTTCCAGTGGTCATGTATGGATGTGAGTGTTGGACTATAAAGAAAGCTGAGGACCGAAGAACTGATGCCTTTGAACTGTGGTGTTGAAGAAAACTCTTGAGAGTCCCTTGGACTAAAAGGAGTCCAATCAGTCCATCCTAAAGGAGATCAGTCCTGGGTGTTCATTGAAAGGACTGATGTTGAAGCTGAAGTTGTAATACTTTGGCCACCTGATGCAAAGAACTGACTCACTGCAAAAGACCCTGATGCTGGAAAAGATTGAAGGCAGGAGAAGTGGATGACAGAGGATGAGATGGTTAGATGGCAACACTGACTCAATGGACATGAGTTTGAGCAAGCTCTGGGAGATGGTGATGGATAGGGAAGCCTGGCGTGCTGCCGTCCATGGGGTTGCAGAGAGTAGGACACAACTGAGTGACTGAACTGAACTGAAATATTTGAATAACCTCTTTTTGGAAAGCAACTATGCTCACCACAATACCACAATGCTAGTAGCCTGTTTTTGAAGTACTTCTTTGAGTCTAAGCCCTCCCTTTTCCTATTACGTTGTATTCCTTGTCCTTATTAATTTTAAATTTTGAATAAAAGTACTTTGGCTAATATATGTATTGCAAATATTTCCTTCCACTCTGTTGGTTGCCTTTTTGCTCTCTTATCATGTCTTTCCATGAGTTGACGTTCTTAATTTTATTTTGGGCCAATAAGTTTGTGAGCATAAAAGCTCATAAGCATATAGAAGAGTGACAGAGCGAGATGCCCATGTCTCTCTGGCCTCATCCAGAAAACTGAGGCACGCGTGACTAGCAAGCAGGCAGTGGCAGGGAAAACAGCAGCCAGGCCTTCTGAAGGGCCTCAAAGGATGCAGATTCTACAAAACACTTTGTGGAAACATCAGGAAGCCTGCCCTCAAAATGCTGGGACATCACATTGAGGGATCCCCCAGCTGACTAAAAGGCATTCCCTACATGTTATATGATACACAAACACACATACACATAAGCACACACACACACACCATGTGACTGGCCTCCTGGGCATACTTCTGAGGGGCAAGTGAGAGACTCCGTAGATGGTGAGAGCATGCAGAACCCCACCCTGACTCCATGGGCTTAGAAGGAAATACACACATTTGAATATTCAGCACTGGAGAAAGCAAACAGCAGGCCTTCCAAGAGAGAACAACCTGGCTTTACGGATCAAGAGAAGGCACACAAGCTTAAAATTCCCCTAGCAGAGGGAGCAAGAAAGTCTAGAACAGGCACATCCAGAGAAAAAGTTCTGAGAGAGTCTAAGAAAGTCTGACTGGATTGACAGAAGTTATTCCTCATCTGAAACCCGTCACTGAAGACTGGAGGGAGTCATTTCTTCTACAAGTGAGGGAATCTGAAAAACCAAGGAAACATGATACAGTACAATGATTTTCCAGGAACTAGCCCAGAGAAATGTAGATCTGCAATTTACCTGAAAAAGACATCAAAATGTTTGTTTCGAGACATCTCAGTGAGCTGCAAGAAAACACAGAAAGACATTAAATGAATTTAAAAAGCAATACGTGCACAAAATGAGAAGTGCAACAGAAAGATGGAAATGATCAAAAATAACCAAACAAATTCTGAAGCTGAAGAATATTATTAATGAAATGAAAAGCACAATGTTCAGTCATGTCCAACTCTTTGTGACCCCATGGGCTGTAACCCACCAAGCTTCTCTGTCCATGGAATTTTCCGGGAAAGAATACTGGAGACAGTTGACTGTTCCTTCTCCAAGAGAGCATAATAGTAGACTTGAAAAAAGCAAAAGAAAGAATTTGTGAATCTGAAGACGGTTCACTTGAAATTATCCCATCAGAGGAAAACAAAGCAAAAAAGATGAAAAGATGAAGAAAGGCTATGGGATATCATTAGGAGAAGCAATGCATGCATCAGTGGTGTTCCAGAAGAAAAGAGGGAGGAAGGGCGAAAGAGTCCTGTCGACTCTGCTCTCAACGAGAATACAGAATCTGATCATCTCTCACCGTGTCCACCACTATTTTTCCATCTTGTCTAGACTACAAGGCTAAAACCAGTTCCTAAGGAGTTTGTTTCCACTTGTGTATCCCCCCAGTCTCTGCAGCTTATTTTTCACATTATATGACCTATCTCCTTACTATCTTTCTGCTCTCTCATTGCTCACTCAGCTTCAGGTACATGGTCTTATTGTCTTCTGATAACAGGGCATTTACACACCTCTCACTCATGTCTTCACTTCCTGAGAAGCTCAGCTGGTAAAGAATCTGCCTATGATGCAGGAGACCCTGGTTCAATTCCTGGATCGGGAAGTTCCCCTGGAGAAGGGACAGGCTACCCACTCCAGGGTTCTTGGGCTTCCCTGGTGGCTCAGATGGTAAAGTAATCTGACTGCAATGTGGGAGACTTGCAGGAAGATCCCCTGGAGAAGTTCGTGGCAACCCACTCCAGTATTCTTGCCTGGAGAATGCCCATGGACCGAGGGACTTGGAGGACTGCAGTCCACGGGGTTGCGGAGTCAGACACTGCTGAGTGACTAAGCACAGCACAAGCACATATTGTTGATTATTTCTTTTTAATTTGTATCATTCTACATTTATTTCTATAGACTGCTGATCATAAGCTTGCAGTATTACATCCTGAATTGAAAAAGAAGAGCTCACAGTTATGTTTTATTTTATTTTTTCTCTTTTTTGGGGACTTCTCTGACTAGGCCACTGGGTATTTGCAATTAACATTATAACTCCTATTCTGCTTATCAGAAGTTTCAGTAAAGCCCTGTATTTGACACTCTATCCTTTAATTCACTTGGTTATAGAGGTACTTTAGAAGAATACGGCATCCTCTTTGCTAAACTCTGTTCTTCAGTTCATCTTATTCTTTGGCCCTCATGAAAGTAATTTAATTTGTAAAACAATTTGACAGGGCCAATACTTATTCTTTAATCACATCCAACAGATTTCAGATAATTGAATGTGTTAAGCCAAGCTTTATCCCTAAAGCAACATTAATCCAATCTCCATAGCAGAAACTTTGTGGTAGTAAAAACTCACACTTGTTTAATCAATAAATAATGTTGCTTCTAGAAACATGACACTTTTTAGCATGTTAATTTCAAAATACTTAAAAATTAGTAGCTATCATACAGGATACTTTGAATAATTTATTAAGGCATCACCGACTTGATGGACATGAGCTTGAGTGAACTCCGGGAGTTGGTGATGGATAGGGAGGCCTGGCGTGCTGTGATTCATGGGGTCGCAAAGAGTCGGACACGACTGAGCGACTGAACTGAACTGAACTGAATAGTGAGAAAACAACGATAAATGAGGTTCATGTAATCTTCAAATAACATAATCTCTGGAAGGGAAAATATACGACCATACTTATAACAAAAGGTAGAAGAAGCAGGTACCTAAAGGGGAGTTTTCATCAAGTTACCACATGAGGTGAATTGAAGCAATGATTTTTCCTGAATAGTTGCACTGTGGAAAGCTTCACTGAAGTGTAGTGTTTTAGGAGAACTATAAGGAAATATTATAATAAGGAATACATTACTTTAAATAGCAAGAATAATAAAGAAATTTATTTTGGACATGATAACATGGTCTGGAATGAAGAGGGACTTTTCAATACAGAGGAACATCCTAAGTAAAGTCATTAAGGTTGAAAACTTGGTGTCTATGGAGCACAACAATAGGTCATTTGGATTGTATCCTTTAAACATAAGGGTTTCTGAGTACATCTGGAAAAGTATGTTGGTGCATAGTATAGCTTATTAGGGGCTACGTTTGGACTTTACAGAAAGAAGTACTGCTGTTGGAGAAAATTGGTAAACAGTAATATGTAAGGTGGCTTGTATATGGAAAGCATGATGCTACCCTGGTGGCAGGTGACCAGATAGGGGAGAATCTTAGTCCAAGAGACAAGGAAGGGTAAACCATGACCTTAGCAGGAACAAAAATGGGGGAAAGGAAATGGAGGTAAAGTCAATGAGTCTTAGAAACTGATAGCAAGTGGAGAATAAAGCAAAGGGGAAGATTCAAAAATGCCTGAGAGTTTAAGATTTAGAAATGGAGGGTGAACAAGATCACCTTAATGAGAGGTGTGGGAGGAGAGTCAAGGGTTGCTTTTGGCCATACTGGGTTTGGGTACCAGGCATCCATCTAGAGATACTCAGTGGAGAGTGAATTTCCAAGTCCTGGAACATGGGACAAAGGTTAACAACGAAGATGTTAGTCTTAAAGTCTTTTGTATGCAGCAAGGGCTGCATTATTAGGGATGAAAGTGATTTCCATTGCGTAACTATGGAGATATAAGGCTGGAGGCATTCCATAAAAATCAAGCACATGCAGGCAGCGTAGAGGGAGAGATGCTATGAGAAGTCAGATAACTTAAAGTAGAATAAGACAAATGCAGAGTTATAATCACTTGATTTCTTTCCGTGAGATAAGCAGAAAGCCTAGACCACTGGGCAGTGTGTGAGTCAGAATGGCAATTCAGAAAGAATTCGGCAGACCAACGTATTGCGTTTTCCAGTTTGGGTTTGCAATCTCATGAAGGAAAAGACAGAATTCAGATATAAAGTGAAAGAGAACTGAAACAGAGATGTCAGATGAATACAAGAGAGTTCGGTTGGAGTCAGATTATCCGAGAACTGAAGGTCGGTTTTAAAGGGAGTTTGTAATCATGGGCTTGCACCAGGACAGAGTCCTGATCTGGATGGAGGTGAATGATTCTACTATGGACAGGGAGTACCTTCATTTTTATCACATGTTCTTAGATTTGTAGTCTCAGCTTCAGCCTAAAATTTGTGCACCAGCTAGGTATGGGGCCAGAAAACTGGGAGAAGTAGCAGAGTGCTCCAAAAGAAAGTTATTTGAATGAAAATTTCAGCACCTGAAAAACATCACATAGTCAACTCCAGTTTAGCCGTCAAGAGTGGTAGGAGGACTACTGGTCAGACAGAAGAACTTTAGCAAGAATGAGGAGGCTTCTGGGAGGTAACTCATCCCCGGTGAAGAAGCTGCTTATTATGAGCAGACCCTGGAATTTTAGTGGCCAGAGGAAGTAGTGATTCAAGGCACAGAATTATAACTACAAGTGCTATGCCACTAAAACCTCTTAAAATAGTCAGGCTCAGTTAAGTACTTTATTGGGGAGTTCCCAAAGTCAAGGGATGCATTTCCTCTCACCTCCGAGATTTATAACAAGGGGTTAGTGCCCTGTGAAGTTGACTCGGGGCAGGAGGAGAGATTTTGGATCAACATGGGCTGGTGTTAATAACCACAGGTGCTATATTATTTGTGAATACATGTAAAACACCTCCTAAAAACTGCCCATCTGTCTCCCCAAAAATGGAATGAGTGTGTGCACATAAGCACACATATACACTGGTGAACTCACATGTGTTTATACGGACACATCACAAATAGGTCCTGTTTCATGTAATAGAATCAACACATTAATGGAAATGGAAATCTGAGTTACTTCCATTAATGTGCCCTGGTTTGACCCATCGGTTAGTAAGGGCCAAAGAAATTAGGATGATGTGTATAATTGAATAAATGTTCCCAGACTTCTCAGCAGTTTCTGCTACACAGTGGAAAGGGGTTATATAAAATAGCTGTCTTTTAAAGTCAGTGGACTGTAGCTACAGGTCACACTAGTGTCAGATGATGCTCTTGAAAATGAGTTTTATGGTCACATATGTTTGAGAAACTCTGGATTGAATAAGTTGAACTATATTTATTAAAGGCTTTCTTTGAGGCTTTCAGATGCTAATTGTCCAGTGACTCTAAGAGAGGGTACATATTGCAAAATTGCAAAACTTTGAAAATGAATCCTTTCTTCACAGAGCTTCCCAGGGAAAATATTTTTCCATACAATAGGTTTATAAATGCTCTTCTAATTAGATGAGGGGCTTCCCTGGTGGCTTAGATAGTAAAAAAAAAAAAAATCTGTCTCTAGTGCCTGAGACCTGAGTTCACTCCCTGGGTCAGGAAGATTCCCTGGAGAAGAAATGGCTACCCACTCCAGTATTCTTACCTAGAGAATTCCATACACAGAGAAGCCTGGCAGGCTACAGTCCATAGGGTCTCAAAGAGTTGAACACAACTGAGCAACTAACACACATACACACTAATTAGAAGGGAATTACTACTCAGCAGTGGCCACAGGACTGGAAAAGGTCAGTTTTCATTCCAATTCCAAAGAAAGGCAATGCCAAAGACTACTCAAACTACCGCACAATTTCACTCATCTCACGCTAGTAAAGTCATGCTCAAAATTCTCCAAGCCAGGCTTCAGCAATATGTGAACTGTGAACTCCCAGATGTTCATGCTGGTTTTAAAAAAGGCGGAGACACCAGAGATCAAATTGCCAACATCTGCTGGATGATGGAGAAAGCAAGAGAGTTCCAGAAAAACATCTATTTCTGCTTCATTGACTATGCCAAAGCTTTTGACTGTGTGGATCACAATAAACTGTGGAAAATTCTGAAAGAGATGGAAATACCAGACCACCTGACCTGCCTCTTGAGAAATCTGTATGCAGGTCAGGAAGCAACAGTTAGAACTGGACATGGAACAACAGACTGGTTCCAAATAGGAAAAGGAGTACGTCAAGGTTGTATATTGTCACCCTGCTTATTTAACTTATATGCAGAGTACATCATGAGGAACGCTGGGTGGAAGAAGCACAAGCTGGAATCAAGATTGCTGGGAGAAATATCAATAACCTCAGATATGCAGATGACACCACCCTTATGGCAGAAAGTGAAGAGGAACTCAAAAGCCTCTTGATGAAAGTGAAAGAGGAGAGTGAAAAGGTTGCCTTGAAGTTCAACATTCAGAAAACTAAGATCATGGCATCTGGTCCCATCACTTCATGGGAAATAGATGGAGAAACAGTGGAAACAGTGTCAGACTTTATTTTTTTGGGCTCCAAAATCACTGCAGATGCTGACTGCAGCCATGAAATTAAAAGACGCTTACTCCTTGGAAGGAAAGTTATGACCAACCTAGATAGCATATTAAGAAGCAGAGACATTACTTTGCCAACAAAGGTCCGTCTAGTCAAGGCTATGGTTTTTCCAGTGGTCATGTATGGATGGGAGAGTTGGACTGTGAAGAAAGCTGATCACTGAAGAATTGATGCTTTTGAACTGTGGTGTTGGAGAAGACTCTTGAGAGTCCCTAGGACTGCAAGGAGATCCAACCAGTCCATTCTAAAGGAGATCAGTCCTGGATGTTCACTGGAAGGACTGATGCTGAAGCTGAAACTCCAGTATTTTGTCACCTCATGCGAAGAGTTGACTCACTGGAAAAGAGTCTGATGCTGGGAGGGATTGGGGGCAGGAGGAGACGGGGACGACAGAGAATGAGATGGCTGGATGGCATCACTGACTCGATGGAGGGGAGTCTGAGTGAACTCCAGAAGTTGGTGATGGGCAGGGAGGCCTGGTGTGCTATGAGTCATGGGGTCACAAAGAGTCGGACACGACTGATGGACTGAACTGAAATGAACTGAACTTTTAGAAAAGACTATCTGCTGTTCTCTAATTCCATTCCCCAAAATCTTTAATCAGTGTAAAGGTACTTTTAAAAAATGGCGGAAAGATAGAGAATTTCACAAAGTAAGATGGTTAAACATTAGAATCTAACTGAAAAGGAACATCAAAATTCAAGAATGTCCAGAGTTAAAGACATTTGCTATAGATTGATGCCATGCACACAGTATGTTTGCAGAATATTTTATGAATGAATGTATGAATGAAATGTGTATAGTTGTATACTATTTGAAATTGTATAGCTATTTAAGTACTGTATAGAGAATTCTTGCATGGCAACCCACTCCAGTATTCTTGCCTGGAGAATCTCCACGGACAGAGGAGCCTGGCAGGCTACAGTCCATGAGGTCACAAAGAGTCAGACACGACTGAGCGTCTAAGCACAGCACAGCACATAGAGTTCCTATTAGTTAAAATATTAGTATTCCTGCTCTTGCTTCCTCCTAGAAAAGGTGAATTAAATACTTGTCTTACAGCTTATAAAATCAAAACCAATATAAAGTTTTGTAGATCTTGAACTAAAATAAATTTTAATTTAAGTATAGTGCAGCAATATACAGCAAGAGACACAAAGTAATGTACTTTTTTAAGCCAGTCAGTTCATCTCTAGGAATTTATACTAGAAAGCTATTTATCACAAGCAGAAAGAATGAAGAACTACATGAAAAGTCACTTATTATAGAAATATTTGAAATAAAATAAAAAACAATTTGAATCCAAATTGGCATTAATTTGAACTCTAGCTCTGTCATTTTCTACCTGTGTGATGCTGCTGCTGCTAAGTCGCTTCAGTTGTGTCCAACTCTGTGCGACCCCATAGACAGCAGCCCACCAGGCTCCCCCATCGCTGGGATTCTCCAGGCAAGAACACTGGAGTGGGTTGCCATTTCCTTCTCCAATGTGTGAAAGTGAAAGTGAAATCGCTCAGTCGTGTCCGACTCTTTGCGACCCCATGAATCACAGCACGCCAGGCCTCCCTGTCCATCACCAACTCCCGGAGTTCACTCAAACTCATGTCCATCGAGCTGGTGATGCCATCCAGCCATCTCATTCTCTGTCGTCCCCGTCTCCTCCCGCCTTCAATCCCTCCCAGCATCAGAGTCTTTTCCAGTGAGTCAACTCGTCGCATGAGGTGGCCAAAGTATTGGAGTTTCAGTTTCAGCATCAGTCCTTCCAATGAACATCCAGGATTGATCTCCTCTAGAATGGACTTGTTGGATCTCCTTGCAGTCCAAGGGACTCTCAAGAGTCATCTCTTAGGAAAGTTAATTTTATAGAGCCTCAGTTTGGTAATCCATAAAATGGACATAATAATATATAATTGATATCATCTAACAGTATATTTTAATGTATAATTGACCTAGTAAGACTTTAGTGAGGATTAAAGAAATACAAATAAAACATTTAGCTCAGGTATCACACCTATATTACACACAATAATCAATCAATCAATATTAGTTAAATGGGGAAATGGCTTAATCATATGGCACAAGACAACAGAATGTTTTCTAGTTATTATTAATATGAAGGTTACAGAGAAACATGGAAAAATATAGAATTTAGTGTTAGGTGAAGCCTATAAGCTCTTTGTAGCAAGTCCAGGATAAATCATTTGTAAAATAATTGTTTTATCTGATTACATGTAATTATTACTATTTTATATGTTTTGTAGCATTCTACATTGAGTTTATGCAAATTTTCTTTTAAAGCTAGAGAGAGCTAGAGATCTTACATGAGGTTTACTTGTGATGATATTGTGACAGTTTTAAGTCTCACTGTTAAGTGAGGTAGCAACATTTTACTGAGTAATGAACATATTTGACTTGGACACATGGAGACAACCTTTAGAACAGTAGTTTCTGATCTATAAGATGTTTTCACATACACTGATTTTTTGACTACACTACGCAGTTTGTGGGACCTATGTTCCCTGACCTGGATTGAACTCAGGCCCTTGGTGGTGAGAGCTCAGAATCCTAACCACTAGACTGACAGGAAATTCCCTTACACTATATTTTTAATTCCCATAGCAGCACTGTGACTAAAATAGAACAGATATTTTATGAGTGACCCATGACCCCAGGTTCAAAAAGGTGCTAATTCTGTTGAATATCCCATGAACTATATGGTGGAGACAGGACTACAAATCATCTCTTGGTTTCTTGTCCAGCCCTCTTAGAGGCTGCCTCTCCCCCAAGGTTGCAAATGTTTCTGAATTTGTTCACGAAACCATTCTCCTTATCTGGGACTATGGTACTTTCCCTGTAATACTATGTTGTTGTTCAGTTGCTAAGTCATGTCCAACTCTTTGCAACCCCATGGACTGCAGTAGGCCAGCCTGCCCTGTCCTTCACTATTAAACGGAGTTTGCACAAATTCATATCCATTGAATCAGTAATGCCATCCAGCCATGTCATCCTCTATCACCCCCTTTCCCTCCTGCCCTCAGTCTTTCCCAGCATCAGGGTCTTTTCCAATAAGTCGGCTCTTCCCATCAGGTGGCCTAAGTATTGGAGCTTCGGGTTCAGTATTAGTCCTTCCAATGAATATTCAGGGTTGACTTCTTTTAAGATTGACTGGTTTGATCTCCTGCTATCCAAGGGACTCTCAAGAGTCTTCTCCAGCACCACAGTTCAGAAGAATCAATTCACTGGCACTCAGCCATCTTTATGGTCCAACTATCACATCCATACATGACTACTAGAAAAACTATAACTTTGTCTAATATGGACTTTTGTGGACAAAGTGATGTCTTTGCTCTTTAATATGCTGTCTAGGTTGGTCATAGCTTTTCTTCCAAGGAGCAAGTGTCTTTTAATTCCGTGGCTGCCATCATCATTTTCAGTGATATTAGAGCCCAAGAAAGTGAAATCTGTAACTGTTTCCATTTTTTCCTCATCCATTTGTCAGGAAGTGATGAGACCAGATGTTCATTGGAGGGACTGATGCTAAAGCTGAAACTCCAATACTTTGGCCACCTCATGCGACGAGTTGACTCACTGGAAAAGACTCTGATGCTGGGAAAGGTTGGGGGCGGGAGGAGAAGGGGACGACGGAGAATGAGATGGCTGGATGGCATCACCGACTCTGTGGACATGAGTTTGAGTGTACTCCGGGAGTTGGTGATGGACAGGGAGGCCTGGCGTGCTGTGATTCATGGGGTCGCGGAGAGTCGGACACGACTGAGCGACTGAATTGAACTGAACTGAACTGATGAGACCAGATGCAATGATCTTCATTTTTTGAATGCTGAGCTTTAAGTCAGCTTTTTCACTCTCCTCTTTCACTTTCATCAAGAGGCTCTTTAGTGCCTCTTCACTTTCTGCCATAAGGGTGGTGTCACTTGCATATCTGAGATTATTGATATTTTTCCTGGCAATCTTGATTCCACCTTGTGTTTCATCCAGTCCAGCATTTCGCATGATATGCTTTGCATAGAAGTTAAATAAGCATGGTGACAATATACAGCCTTGATATATTCTTTTCCAAATTTGAAACCAATTCATTATTCCATGTCTTATTCTAACTGTTCTAACTTGCTTCTTGACTTGCATACATGTTTCTCAGGAGATAGGTAAGGTGGTCTGGTAATCCCATCTCTTTAAGAATTTTCCAGTTTCTGATCAACACAGTCAAAGGCTTTGGCATAGTTAATAAAGCAGAAGTAGATGTTTTTCTGAAACTCTCTTGCTTTTTCTATGATCCAACGGATGTTGGCAATTTGAGCCCTGGTTCCTCTGCATTTTCTAAATCCAGCTTGAACTTCTGGAAGTTCACGCACTGTCAAAGCCTTGCTTGGAGAATTTTGAGCATTACTTTGTTGGTGTGTGGGATGAGTGCAGTTGTGCAGTAGTTTGAACATTTTTTGGCATTGCCTTTCTTTGAGATTATAATAAAAACTGAACTTTTCCTGTCCTGTGGCCACTGCTGAGTTTTCCAAATTTCCATCACTTCATGCAAATAGATGGGGAAACAATGGAAACAGTGACAGATTTTATTTTCTTGGGCTCCAAAATCACTGTAGATGGTGGGTGACTGCAACCATGAAATTAAAAGACACTTGCTCCTTGGAAGAAAAACTATGAACAACCTAGACAGCATATTAAAAAGCAGAGACATTACTTTGCCAAAAAAGGTCCATGTAGTCAAAGGTAGGTTTTTCCAGTAGTCGTGTATGGATGTGAGAGTTGGACCATAAAGAAAACGGAGCACTGAAGAATTGATGCTTTTGAACTGTGGTGTTGGAGAAGACTCTTGAGAGTCCCTCAGACTGTGAGGAGATCCAACCAGTCCATCCTAAAGGAAATCAGTCCTGAATATTCATTGGAAGGACTGATGCTGAAGCTGAAGCTCCAATACTTTGGCCACCTGATGCGAAGAGCTGACTCATTGGAAAAGACCCTGATGCTGGGAAAGATTGAAGGCAGGAGAAGGGGATGACAGAGGATGAGATGGTTGGATGGCATCACCGACTCAATGGACATGAGTTTGAGCAAGCTCGGGAGTTGGTGATAAATGGGGAAACCTGGTGTGCTACAATCCATGGTGTCAAAAGAATCAGACATGACTGAGCAACTGAACTGAACTGAACTGATCCTAATGTGAAGTAAGTCAAACAGAGGAAGACAAGTATCATATGATATTGCTTATAAGTGGAACATATTATAAAATAAAAAATAGCACAAATGAAGTTATTTCCAAAATGAAGACTCACAGACACAGAAAAACCAGCTTATGGTTACCAAGAGGGAAAGGTGGGTAGGGGAAGGTTAAATTAGGAAACTGGGACTGACACATACAGACTGCTGTATATAAACTAGATAATCAACAAAAACCTACTGTATAGCACAGGGAACTCTACTCAACACAGTATAATAATATAATAGGAAAAGAATCTGAAAAAAAAATATATATATGTAGCTAAATCTCTGCCCTGTACACATGAAAGTACACAGCATTACAAAACAACTATACTTCAACTTAAAAAGAAGCAAAAACCTGTCTATATGGGCTGCTGTACACGTGTGGGGACTGTTCTCGCACTCCTGTGCATTTTCAGCCAAGCAAAGGGTAGACACAGGACTAATGCTGAGCCGGTAAGATTTAATCGCTCCAAAATTCAGTTTAGACAGAGCTGGTGTAATTCCTTCTGGACTGTTCACCTGGAGTGAGGGGATTTGAACTCAAGAGCAGATGCTGGCATCGTATGGCTGCCGTATTCTTAAAGAAACATGGACACAGAGAAACGGCAGCATTGCAAAGGAGCGCAACAGAGACTGTGCGATCCCAGGAGTGGGGATTGAGAGAGAGGGAGAGAGTTTTTTTAAGCTTCCTGTTTCTGATAGCTTTCCTCTGAAGGGCACCCCTCTCTGATCCTGGTTGTTCCTGTTCTTGGATTGAGAGATGTCTCAATTACTTTACGATAAACTAGCTTATGCAAATCTGGAGCATTCTGCATCCAGAATACGTATCCCTAATTAAGACAGAGCTGCAATGAATAAGCAAGTCACTCCCTTTTCTTATTAGCAAAGGTTTCTTGAGGACACAGTGCCTCATCTCAGATGAGTGATTACTGTGGTTGGTACTCTGGGCACAGTGAGAGACTGGCAGGAGGACCATTCGGATTTCACTGTGTGGACAGCTGCCTTTCCCATCTCCACACGGACCAGGCTTAGGACTGTATAGAATCAGAAACAGGCATCTCCTAGCTGCAGAGGTTATGTCGGATGAACACTCCTAAGTAGTGCTCTCTGAACTCAGAGTAAATATATGAACCAACATGACTTCTAAATTTTTTCCACTTTATTTTTTCCATTCCCCTCTGCACATCTTGGTGATCCCCTGAAATTGTGCCTTCATTCCAAAGTATGGAAGAGTCTGTTTTGCAGTTCCTGGGCTGAAGTGTATTTTAAAATTGTTTAAGTATTACCACTAACTCTTGAAGTAATGTTTAGGCAAGAAAAGCAAGTCACCTCATTAGACTCAGGATTCCAGGGAGCAGTGGGTAGAAGAAAACCCCAGGTAGGGAACAATCCAGAGACAGGAATAAGGCACATATACGTCAGGACCCACAATTATTTTCATCTCTGCAAACCAGAGTTCACAAAGTGGAACTGAGATCACCAGGAGAAATATCAACAACCACAGATATGCAGATGATACTGTTCTAATGGGAGAAAGTGAAGAGAAACTTAAGAGCCTCTTGACGAGGGTGAAAGAGGAGAGTGGCAAAGCTGGTTTAAAACTCAACTTTCAAAAAACTAAGATCATGGCATCTGACCCCATCATTTCATGGCAAATAGATGGGGAAAAATTGGAAACAGTGGCAGATTTTATTTTCTAGGGCTCCAAAATCACTATGGATGGTGACTGCAGCATTGAAATTACAAGATACTTTCTCCTTGGAAGGAAAGCTATGACAACCTAAACGTCATATTAAAAACCAGAGACATCATTCTGCCAATAAAGGTGCATATAGTCAAAGCTATGGCTTTTCCAGTAGTCATGTACAGATGTGAAAGGTGGACCATAAAGAAGGATGTCTAGACAGCATATTAAAAAGCAGAGACATTACTTTGCCAACAAAAGTATGTCTAGTCAAAGCTATGGTTTCTCCAGTAGTCATGTATGGATGTGAGAGTTGGACTATAAAGAAAGCTGAGCACCAAATAATTGATGCTTTTGAAGTGCAGTGTTGAAGAAGACTCTTGAGAGTCTCTTGGATTGCAAGGAGATCAAACCAGTCAATCTTAAAGGAAACCAGTCCTGAATATTCATTGGAAGGACTGATGCTGAAGCTGAAACTCCAATACTTTGGCCACCTGATGGGAAGTACTGACTCATTGGAAAAGACCCTGATGCTGGGAAAGACTGAAGGCATGAGAAGTGGATGACAGAGGATGAGATGGTTGGATGGCATCACCAACTCGATGGACATGAGTTTGAGCAAGCTTGGCGAGTTGGTGATGGACAGGAAAGCCTGGCATGCTTTAGTCCACGGGGTAGCAAAGAGTCAGACACAACTGAGCGACTGAAATGAACTGAACTGAACTGAAAGAAGGATGAGTGCTGAAGAATTGATGTTTTCGAATTGTGCTAGAGAAGACACTTGAGAGTCCCTTAGACAACAAATAGATAAAACCAGTCAATTCTTAAGGAAATCAGTCCTAAATATCCATTGAGTTTGAGCAAACTCTGGGAGACAGGAAGCCTGGCATGCTGTAGTCCATGGGGTTGCAAAGAATTGGACATGACTTAGCAACTGAGCAACAACAAGTGATGGTCTAGTGGTAAAGAACTTGCCTGCCAATGCTGGAAATGTGAAATACATGAGTTTGACCTGGGTCTGGAAGATCCCCTGGATCCTAGGGGCAAGGGCATGGCAAGCCACTCTAGTATTCTTTTCTGGAGAACATGGACACAGGAGCCTAGAGGGCTGCAGTAAATACGGTCACAGATTTAGACACAATTGAATTGACTTAGTGCACTTTTGGGGCTCTTCCCTCGTGGTCCTGTAGCTAAGACTCCACACTCCCAATTCAGGGGGAAGGAGTTCCATCCCTGGTCAGGGAACTAGAGCCACATGCCACAGCTAAGACCTGGTACAGTCAAATAAATAAATAAATATGTACATATTTATAGGTTTTCCCGATGGCTCAGTGGGTAAAGAGTCGACCTGCAATGCAGGAGACCCAGGGGTTGTGAATTCAGTCCCTGGATTGGGAATTTCCCCTGGAGCAGGAAATGGTAACCACTCTAACCTGGAGAATCCCATGGACAGAGGAGTCTGGCAGGCTAAGTCCAAAGAGTTGGACATGACTGAGCAGACACACACACAAACATACTGTGTTAGGTGCTTTACTGATGCTAATCTGAAACAGCCTTAGATCTCTTATTGGATCCTTCTTAATACCAAGAACTAAGTTAGCTCATGAGTTCACCTGTGAATAACTAAACCCACAAGTACAAAGCACAAACTGTAATTTTTGTTGACTGGTGAGCACGAAGGATTGGGAAATGAGGAGAGTCAGAGTAATTTTATATCTTCAGTCAAATATAATTTCTTTTGTAATCATCAGACCTCTGCCTGTAATCTCCCTCAAACATGGAATCACTATGTCCTTCTCCTTAGCTGGATGCCACATAGAGAAGCAAATTCAGTATTCATCACAAAGGAAAAGGATTTGCATTGCTTACTTCATCATCAGTTGCATATAAACAGGTCCAAAAACTTGAGCAAGACTCAGACATCAACAAACTTCCTACAGTGTAGAAAGATATGCACACTGCGGGGGAAAACGTTTTGAAAAGGAGTGCTAGATGATTTAATTCTGAACTGCCTTTTCCTCATCACTTCACATATAAAACAAATTTAAGGCAGAATTCGGTGTGTTGGAGAGAAACAGTGGTAAGAAAGCAAGAGAAAGAAACATACTTGAATACTTGGGTTTTGTAAGGCCATCATAACTAAAATTTGCTTCCCAAAGTGTCAAAAATCTGATGAAAAGAAGAGAAATCCTATTGAGCTCTGAAATAGCAATCCCCCCCACCCCAGCCCACAATAGAACACTATGAATATTGAAGGGAAAGTGGCAGACAGGAATGCTTTCAGGGAGTGATGGATTTGCAGTGTGTGGGATGGAATGCTTTATTATTTTTACGGTTTTGCAGACTAGAGGACTTCCTATCAAAGCTTGCTTTTAACGGCCCAACACATACACTGCACAAAAGGGAAGAAAAGTGATTTCATAATCCGGGGCTCAATTTTTTTTTTTCCTTTGAATTTGCTTCAACCAATTTTGGAATTCTTTGGATAGTTTCAACTGTTTCTTTTGTCATGGACTTCCCTGGTGGCTCAGATGGTAAAGCATCTGCCTACAAGGCAGGAGACCTGGGTTCAATCCCTGTGTCTGGAAAATCCCCTGGAGAAGGAAATGGCAACCCACTCCAGTACTCTTGCCTGGAAAATCCCATGGACAGAGGAGCCTGGTAGGCTACAGTCCATGGGGTTGCAAAGAGAAGGACAGGACTGAGCAACTTCACATTGTCATAAAAGGAACCTCTAAGTGTTTAATCCTACTGGATAGAAAAAAATGAGTGAGGACGGAAAGACATACTGATTTCAGTAGGAAAATAATGAAGGCAGGGCAGGTAGGATACTGCTTCAAAGGATGATAACTTAATGTGACGTACAAGCATCATGTGTGGAATCTGAGAGCAGTATTGAAGAATACAAGGAGAGGAGACATATAGGGCAAGTTCCCCACCCTAGGCAGCAGGAGGTCAGGGAACCTGTCACAGATGTGCTGTTTGATTCTCAGAGGACGCTGTCATTCTCTTGAATGTGGATGCCTCTGGACAGGCTGAGGAGTTCCAATCCACCCCAGCCTGCCAGCTCTTACTGTGGTTCTGTTGACTGAAAGAAATGTACAATATAAAAGCTGAGAATTCTGTTTATTTAGCAGACAAAACTGAAGACTTAAGCCTGGGACACAGCCTCTCAGATTTCTCCAGATGTTGCTCCTAAGAGGTAAGGGAGGAGCCAGGAAACATGGAGGTTTTGCAATAAAGACCTGGGAGGCAGAACATCAAAAGCTTACTGTTAAAGCAAGCCAGACACCTCAAGGTAATGAATTTAGTATTTTTCTATGTATGGGAAGATACTATGTATGAGTCTAGTCTCACTGAAATAAGGCACTTCAGCCATCAGGTTCCAGCATCTCATCCCGTCTCCTCACCGTGCAGTGTGGCTGCAGTGGATGGGCTTGATGGTAGACATTCTGTTTTTATCCTGAGCTTCCTCATGCCTCACTGTCAGGGTGGTTCTAAGGTGATGGCTTGACAGCTGCAGCATCCTTTGCTTACTGATATAGCAGGTGGCATGTTTTCATTGAGTGTCACATGCAGCTGGCTGCTTCACTCATATAATCTGTCCTCTGAAGACATTTGAGCTTGTGATTCCTGATCTACCCTAATCCTCCCATTTTAAACTGTAATAACCAAGGCTAAGAGAGAAACAGTTTTCTCAAGATTACTGAAAAGGAGACACAACGAAAAGTAGCCCAGAAGTGAATTTTCCCTGTGTTCAGTTGGGAGTATATTATGTGCCAGTTCACATTACTTTATTTTTTTAATTAATTTATTTTAATTGGAGGCTAATTACTTTATAATATTGTATTGGTTTTGCCATACATTGACATGAATCCTCCCCAGGTGTACATGTGTTCCCCATCTTGAACCCCGCTCCTACCTCCCTCCCCATCCCATCCCTCTGGTTCATCCCAGTGCACAATTCTGAAAACTCAGAGTTTTCATAATTTATTTAGATCAAAACCAGTTTTGAACTAAGGCAGTCTTTTAGTAAAACATTCATGAGAGTGAAAGTCACTCAGTCGTGTCCGACTCTTTGCAACCCCATGGACTATACAGTACCAAGCCAGAATACTAGAACGGGTAGCCTTCCCTTTCTCCAGGAGATCTTTCCAACCCAGGGATCGAACCCAGGTCTCCTGCATTGAAGGCGGATTCTTTACCAGCTGAGTCACCAGGGAAGCTGAAAGCAACTCAGAGACAGTGAAGGACAGGGAGGCCTGGCATGCTGCAGTTCATGGGGTCTCAAAGAGTCGGATCTGACTGAGCAACTGCACAACAACAGCTACAGCAAATACTGAGACAAAAGTATTTTGTCTGAGGACGCAGACACCACTTGGAAGAGTGACCCCGTGGACTGCAGCACGCCAGGCTGCAAATAGTTTACTGATTTATTCACTGACTGGAAAAAAAAAAAAATAGCTTTGGTCGTGTGAGGCATTTAGGGGATATGAAACCTAATAAGACACAGTCCCTGTTCTCAGTGATGTCATAATGTTACTACATAAATGCTTGTAATTTTACCAACAAGCTACCCGTACTGTGACAGTAACATGAATAAAGTGTCAAGGGAGTGTGGATAAAGCAGAAAAGAAAGCAGGAGAAATTAGGAGAGAGCATGCCACAGGAGTAATATTTCAGCTGGGTGAATGGAGACACGTTTCTTAAAATCCTAACACAGCATGAGCAGAGGGTGAGAGGCATCAGAACTAGGTATGTCCAGAGGAAAGGAGTGCATGATATTCTTGCTGTGTGCTGGGCTTGCATGTATGCTAAGTTGCTTCAGTAGTCTCTGACCATTTGCAACCCCATGGACTGTAGCCCACCAGGCTCCTCTGTCCATGGAATTCTCCAGGCAAGAATACTGGAGTGGGTTTCCATGGCTTCCTCCAGGGAACCTTCCCTATTTAGAGATCAAATCCGAGTCTCCTGCCACTGCAAGTGGGCTCTTTACCACTGAGCCACCGGGGGTGCACCAAGCCATGAACTAGATGGATGTGTTATTTTTCTTCAATCTCCATTTTACACAGCAGAAAATGGGAAGGGATTTGTTCAGCTTAATTGTCTCCAAACTTTAAATTTAGTACTTATTGCGTATTAGATCTTTTGCTAGATGCTAGATGGAATGAAGAACTCATCTGTAGTCAACTTTTGCTGGCTTAAGAAATTAAGGTTGTGATTTGAAATGAAGGTGTGATGACTTGAAAGAACTTTCTACCTGTGGTTATGTAAAATATGAAGTTTGAGCTTTGAAAATGTTCCCAACTCCATTAAAGTTTTCTTGGAAAAATACAGATTAGAATAGTCAGTGAATACAACGTGATATTGGATGGCATCAGTTCAGTTCAGTTCAGTTCAGTCACTCAGTCATGTCCGACTCTTTGCCACCCCATGAATCACAGCACGCCAGGCCTCCCTGTCCATCACCAACTCCCAGAGTTCACTTAAACTCATGTCCATCGAGTCGGTGATGCCATCCAGCCATCTCATTCTCCGTCGTCCCCGTCTCCTCCCACCCCCAATCCCTCCCAGCATCAGACTCTTTTCCAATGAGTCGACTCGTTAATTATTAGCTACTGAGATCTCCCATGGGCTTCCTTGGTGGCTCAGAGGTTAAAGCGTCTGCCTCCAATGCGGGAGACCCGGGTTTGATCCCTGGGAAGATCCCCTGGAGAAGGAAATGGTAACCCACTCCAGTATTTTTGCCTGGAGAATCCCATGGACGGAGAAGCCTGGTAGGCTACAGTCCAAGGGGTTGCAAAGAGTCGGACACAACTGAGCGACTGAACGGAACGGAACGGAGATCTCCCATAGACACAAGGTGATTAACCACAGCAGATAGAAGGCTCATAAAACAAAACCAGACATTTCTGTGTCATATAATACTTACATTTTCATTGCTTTTGTGAAGTGTATTTAAAGGAAGGAGAAAGCACAAATAGAACCCAGGCTCTGGATGACATGTGGTTAGGAACAGAGTTTCATATTTCTACTGGTACCCTGGAGAACTGGACTAGAGTTCTGACTGGTGGAGTGACCATTTGGAGGTAGCTTGGAGGTAGCAGACTTCATATTTTTGGGCTCCAAAATCACTGCAGATGCTGATTGCAGCCATAAAATTAAAAGACGCTTGCTCCTTGGAAGGAAAGTTATGACCAACCTTGATAGTATATTAAAAAGCAGAGACATTACTTTGCCAACCAAGGTCTGTCTAGTCAAGGCAATGGTTTTTCCCGTGGTCATGTATGGATGTGAGAGTTGGACTGTGAAGAAAGCTGATCGCCGAAGAATCGATGCTTTTGAACTGTGGTGTTGGAGAAGACTCTTGAGAGTCCCTTATACTGCAAGAAGATCCAACCAGTCCATTCTAAAGGAGATCAATCCTGGATGTTCATTGGAGGGACTGATGCTAAAGCTGAAACTGCAATACTTTGGCCACCTCATGCGACGAGTAGACTCACTGGAAAAGACTCTGATGCTGGGAAAGGTTGGGGGTGGCGGGAGAAGGGGACGACCGAGAATGAGATGGCTGGATGGCATCACCGACTCTGTGGACGTGGGTTTGAGTGTACTCCGGGAGTTGGTGATGGACAGGGAGGCCTGGCGTGCTGTGATTCATGGGGTCGTGGAGAGTCAGACACGACGGAGCGACTGAACTGAACTGAACTGAACTGGAGGTAGCTTGGTGGAGGGTCTATTGACAAATGGTCTCTGATAAATGAGACTAGGGAAAGCAGATGCCTGAAATAGGGGAACTTTGGTCGCAGGATAGGGGAGAGGATGGTCCCTAGAAAGGTTCACTCCTCTCTTTTCCTTGGCCACATGGGCAGTCTTAGGTCCATGCAGCTCCTGAAATTTAAAAAAAAAAAAAAAAGTATATCATCAAAGTAACAAATGACACCTGATTGGTTTGTCACTGACAGGCCAGGATCTGAGTGGAAGATCAGTCCAGGGATTGACATCTTTTCATATGCTCTTGAGATCTTCAGAGTCCTTTCTAGCTCCACTAAGAAGCAAGAGAGAAGCAAGAGTCAATAATTCATTCACTGTGTGTTGGCGTGTAGGCGTAGTACCTACTATGTACCAGGCCATCATGGAGCATTCATTGTTGTCCTGATCTCAGTCATCTGTAGACTTTAATTTCAGACTAGAGATATTTGGAAGAGATGAGAAAGGTGGTAGCAGTGAATATCAGTTATTAAGCTTCTTTTACAGCAATTAATTATGTATGCAATATGTATTTCTCAGAAACCAGAAGGGAAATTCTCTATGCCACTTTCTAGAAATACATTAAAATTAAAAATTCAATATAGCTGTTACCCTTACTGTGAAAATTTTAGCATTAAAAGTGGTTATTGAGATTCTTATGAACAGACAATTGGTAATTTTCTTCAAGTAAGCAAAGGAGTATTATTTTTCTTTCTAACTGATGTCTCAAGAAGTAGAAGTTTAAGGCATTCATAAAAGTCTTCAGAGACATGCTTTATAAGTTCAAAATAAGAGAAAACAAAAAGCTTATGCCATTAAGACACTTAATATTTTATCAGTGATGCTATAAATTCTGCCCTCCTGAGGAAGATTGAAATATTAATTCTGGATTGCTCTCTTGGAAAACCATATGATATGCTCCCTGTAGAGAAAAGAAAAGATTTGGGGCCCCATGAAAAGCCCCTAATATTAAAAAATACACACACACACACACATTTTTTCCCCTAGTGGCATGTTGCCTTCAATATGAGATGACATTTTGAAGGGAGTGGCAGAAGTGTTTTTCTTTCCTTTCTTGCACTCTGCTGTTTCTAGATAGTAATGCTTCTCCTTAAAGGAAACAGAGAAATAACATATCCGTCATTCATGGAAACAGTACTGATTGTGAACATTTAATGCAGATTTTTAAGAGAAATTAAAGGTGGTTTCAAAAATTTCCCAGAAAAGAAATAGCAAGAGCATTGCCTTTTCCTACTTCTGGCTGTCAAGGAATACAGGAGATGAGATTCATTTCACTCTGGGTGGTACCCTTTCCAGGTCCATAGCAGTCTTTTGCTATCAGAGAGACCAGTGACTTTTCATTCCCAATAATTATTGAAGGTAAGCCTGACTGGAATGAATGTGATTGACTCCATTGAGATAAAGTTGTGCTAAATCATTGATACAAACTGCAGACAAAATTTCCAAAGTTGCTATCTAGGAGCAGAGACTTGGAAATAACTCTAATTTACCCATTTGACTCACGTAGAATTCTCTCCCATGGCCTTCTTATCAGCTAGTGTGCAAGATCAATCTATTTATTCAAAGCAAGAGTGTACACGTTTTGCTGAGGGGGCGGTATTGAGTGCCGGGAATTTCTTCCTTATACTGAACTGAATTGTTGTTCCCTATAACATGCTTTCTTTCTGGCTCTGGAGTAAAGTAGGAGAGCCCACTTTACTCCAGAGCCTACTTCATCTCACTCTTGATGAGAATGCTTGAGAACAGAAATCTTGTGACCCTCAAATCTTTCCTTCTTTAGGTTAAATTGCCTTTGGTTTGTTGAAATTTGTAATATAGCTTAAGGGTATCTGAGTTTCCTCACCTCCTGGTTGTCTTCTTCTGTTTAGTTTCATGTATATGTGCATCTGTATGTTTTCTGTGCTAAGTCACTTTAGTCATGTCCAGCTCTTTGTGACCCTATGGATTTTTAGGCTCCTCTGTCCATGGGATTCTCCAGGCAAGAATACTGGAGTGGGTTGCCATTCCCTCCTCCGGATGATCTTCCTGACCCAAGGATTGAACCTGTGTCACTTACGTCTCCTGCATTGGCAGGCAGGTTCTTTACCTCTAGCACCACCTATGTATGTTTTCCAGTGACTTTAAATATATACATATCCCTAAATAGATAATAGGTGTTATACACACACACACACTCATATTTCATTAGCAGGACATAGTCTTTAGAAAATAATTCGAATCCTGAAAGTAGTCAAAAGTTGCATACAGTGACAACTTCACGAGCTGGCTGGGGAGATTTGAAAACTGGACCCAGCCTAGGCTTAAACGAGAAAAATTTCCTGCATTTCTCACTTTCAACCTGCTTACCTTGCCAAGTCTCCTTCAGTCTTCCTTGTCTTCTGCAGAAACTGCTATTGGGTGGAACTCTGTGCAGGAAATGCCAGGTTTTAATGTACCTTGAGATGTGAACATGACAAGGACTAGCACCCAAGAACTCATCAGAATAAAAACAGTCTGGCCGCAGCTGCTCTGGGGGCTGGTGCCTATACTGCTAGCAATCAACAGGAAGATGCTCCTGGGATGAAGAGATGGCAACTTTCCAGGCATAACCAGTGTTTTCAGCATCTCTACTTCTTTACTGGACAGCAAGCCCTGAGGCTTTAGAGTGGAGCACTGACTCCAAGACCCTAGACTACCAGAGAACTAACCCTAGTGAGTATCAAATAATGAGAAATCACACAAAGGAAACCAGCTGAATACAAGACCAGACATTCCCCAACCACCAGTAATGCCTTGTGCAGCCCCTCATCTAAACAACAAACAAAGCAAAAATAAAAAACCAATCATCAGCAAACAGGATTACCACCTCACTCAGTCGCACCCATCAGTGGAAAAACAAACAAACAAAAACTCACATCAAATCTCACCCTATAGGAAGCTTACACAAGCCATTGAACCAAACTTAGGAGGGCAGAAACCAAAAGGAAGAAAGAATTCAACCTTGAAGCCTGGGAGGACACCTCAAATACAATAAGCTAAAAAATAAATAAATAAATAAATAAATAAATAACTAAAGGGCAGAGAAATACTACACAAATGAAAGAACAAACTAGAAACACAGAAGTCCAAATACATGAACAGGAAATAGGCAAACTCCCTGAAAAATAATTCGAAATAATGACAGTAAAGATGATCAAATACCTTGAAAACAAAATGGAGAAAATGCAAGAATCAATTAACAAAGACCTAGAAGAATTAAAGAATAAACATACAGAGACAAGCAACAGGATTACTGAAATTAAAAATACTCAAGAAGGAATAAATAGCAGACTATCTGAAGCAGGTCTCAGAGACCACTGGGACAATATCAAACGCACCAACATTCAAATTATAGGGGTCCCAGAAGAAGAAGAAAAAAAGAAAGGGTATGAGAAAAATTTTGAAGAGATTATAGTTGAAAATTTCCCCAACATGGAAAAGGAAATAGTTAATCAAGACCAAGAGGCACAGAGTCCCATACAAGATAAACCCAAGCAGAAACATGCCAAGACACATACTAATCAAACTAAGACTAAACTCAAAGTAAATATTAAAAGCAGCAAGGGAGAAGCAACAAGTAACATACAAGGGAAACCCCATATGTTTAACAGCTGAACTTTCAGCAGAAACTCTGCAAGCCAGAAGGGAATGGAAGGAAATATTTAAAGTACTGAAAGGGAAAAATTTACAGCAAAGATTGCTGTACCTGGCAAGGATCTCATTCGGCATTGAAACATGTATATTTTCATATGTGAAACAAATCGCCAGTCCAGGTTTGATGCATGATACAGGATGCTCGGGGCTGGTGCACTGGGATGACCCAGAGGGATGGGATGGGGAGGGAGATGGGAGGACGGTTCAAGATGGGGAACACATGTACACCCGGGGTGGATTCATGTCAATGTATGGCAAAACCAATACAATAATGTAAAGTAATTAGCCTACAATTAAAATAAATAAATTTAAAAAATGGATGGAGAAATCAAAAGCTTTTCAGAAAAACAAAAGTTAAGAGAATTCAGTACCACCAAACCATCTTTACAACAAATGTTAAAGGGACTTATATAGTCAAGAAATACAAGAGAAGAAAAAGATCTACAAACAATTAAGAAAATGGAAATAGGAACATATATATCAGTAATAACTTTAAATGCAAAGGATTAAATGCTCTAAGCAAAAGACACAGACTAGCTGAATGGATACAAAAACAAGACCCATATATATGCTGCCTACAAGAAACCCACTTCAGACCTAAAGACACATATAGACTGAAAGTGAGAGGTAAAAAAATATATTCTATGCAAAAGGAAGCAAAAAATAGCTGGAGTAGCAATCCTCATATCAAACAAAATAGACTTTAAAATAAAGAATATTACAAGAGATAAGTAAGGATACTGCATAATGATCAAGGAATCAATCCAAGAAGAAGACATAACAATTGTAAATATCTGTGCATCCAACATAGGAGCACCTCAATACATAAGACAAATACTGCTGCTGCTGTTGCTGCTAAATCGCGTCAGTCGTGTCCAACTCTGTGCAACCCCATAAACGGCAGACCACCAGGCTCCCCCATCCCTGGGATTCTCCAGACAAGAACACTGGAGTGGGTTGCCATTTCCTTCTCCAATGCATGAAAGTGAAAATTGAGTGAAGTCTCTCAGTTGTGTCCAACTCTTCGCAACTCCATGGCCTGCAGTCTACCAGGCTCCTCCATCCATGGGATTTTCCAGGCAACTGGAGTGGGGTGCCATTGCCTTCTCCAAAGACAAACACTAACAGACATAAAAGGAGAAATTGACAGCAACAAAATAATAGTAGAAGATTTTAACACCCCACTCACATCAATGGACAGATCATCAAAACAGAAAATTAATAAGGAAACATGTCTTAAATGATACTTTAGATGAGATTGATATCGTTGATATCTTCAGGACATTCCATCCAAATGCAGAAGAATACACTTTCTTCTCAAGTGTACATGGAACATTCTCTAGGATAGACCACATCTTGGGTCACAAATCAAATCTCAGTAAATTTTAAGAAAATTGAAATCATATCAAGCATCTTCTCCAGCCACAACACTATGAGACTAGACATAAATTACTAGAAAAAAACTGTAAAAGCACAAATACATGGAGATTAAACAATACATTTCTAAATAACCAACAGGTTACTGAAGGGATCAAAAGGGAAATCAAAACATTTCTAGAAATAAGTGACAATGAAAACAGGACAACTCAAAACTTATGGGATGCAGCAAAAGCAGTTTTAAGAGGGAAGTTTATAGCAATACAATCCTATCTCAAGAAGCAAGAAAAACATCAAATAGACAACCTAACTTTACGCCTAAAATAACTGGAAAAAGAATAACAGATAAACCCTAAAATTAGTAGAAGGAAAGAAGTCACAAACATCTGAGCAGAAATAAGTGAAAAAGAAAAAAAAAATAGTAAAGCTCAATAAAGCTAAAAGCTGGTTCTTTGAGAAGATAAAATTGACAAACCTTTAGCCAGACATATCAAGAGAAAAAGAGACAAGAATCAAATCAACAAAATAAGAAATGAAAATGGAGAGGTTACAAGAGACAATGCAGAAATACAAAGGATTGTAAGAAACTATTATGAAGATGTATATGGCAATAAAATGGATTACCTGCAAGAAATGGACAGATTCTTAGAAAAATTCAATCTTCCAAGACTGAACCAGGAAGAAATAGAAATTATGAACAATCTAATTACAAGCACTGAAAATGAAGCTGTGATCAAAAATCTCTCAAAAAACAAAAGTGCAGGACCAGATGGCTTCATAGGAGAATTCTATCAAACATTTCAGTTCAGTTCAGTTCAGTCGCTCAGTCGTGTCCGACTCTTTGCGACCCCATGAATCACAGCACTCCAGGCCTCCCTGTCCATCATCAACTCCCGGAATTCACTCAAACTCATGCCCATCGAGTTGGTGATGCCATCCAGCCATCTCACTCTCTGTCGTCCCCTTCTCCTCCCGCCCCCAATCTTTCCCAACATCAGAGTCTTTTCCAGTGAGTCAACTTGTCGCATGAGGTGGCCAAAGTATTGGAGTTTCAGCTTTAGCATCAGTCCTTCCAATGAACACCCAGGATTGACCTCCTTTAGAATGGACTGGTTGGATCTCCTTGCAGTCCAAGGGACTCTCAAGAGTCTTTTCCAGCACCACAGTTCAAAAGCATCAATTCCTCTTCGATCAGCTTTCTTCACATTTAGAGAAGAGCTATTGCCTATCCTTCTAGAACTCTTTCAAAAAATCGCAGAGGAAGGAACACTTCCAAACTCATTCCACGAGGCCACCATCACCCTGATACCAAAACCAGACAAAGAGACACAGAAAAGGAAACTACAGGCCAACATCACTGATGAACATAGACACAAAAATCCTCAACAACATTTTAGCAAACAGAATGCAGCAACACATTAAAAAGCTCATAAAACATGATCAAGCTGGGTTTATTCCAGGGATGCAAGGATTCTTCAATACACAAAAATCAATCAGTGTGATACACCATGTTAACAAATTGATAGATAAAAACCATATGATCATCTCAATAGATGCAGAAAAAGCCTTTGACAAAATCAGCACCCATTTATGATTAAAACTCTCCAAAAAAATGGGCATAGATAGAACCTTCCTCAACATCATAAAGGCCATATATGGTAAACTAACAGCAATCATTATTCTCAGTGGTGAAAATCTGAAAGCATTCCCCCTAAGATCAGGAACAAGACAAGGGTGTTCACTTTCACCACTATTATTCAACATCATTCTGGAAGTCCTAGCTACAGCAATCAGAGAAGAAAATGAAATAAAAGGAATCCAGATCAGAAAGGAAGAAGTAAAGCTCTCATTGTTTACAGATGACATGATACTGTACATAGAAAACCCTAAAGATAGTATCAGAAAATTACTAGAGCTAATCAGTGAATTTAGCAAAGTTGCAGGATACAAAATCAATACACAGAAATCATTTGCATTTTATATACTATCAATAAAAAATCAGAAAGAGAAATTAAGGAATCAGTCCTATTCACCATTGCAACAAAAATAATTAAGTATCTAGAAATAAATGTGCCTAAGGAGAGACCCGAGTTCGATCCCTGGGTCGGGAAGATCCCCTGGAGAAGGAAATGGTAACCCACTCCAGTATTCTTGCCTGGAGAATCCCATGGATGGAGAAGCCTGGTAGGCTACAGTCCACGGGGTCGCAAAGAGTCGGACATGACTGAGCAACTGAACAGAACAGAACAGAACAGAAGGAGACAAAAGATCTGTACACAGAAAATTATAAGACACTAATGCAAGAAATCAAAGATGACATAAACAGATGGAGAGATACTCCATGTTCCTGGGTAAGAAGAATTAATACTGTGAAAATGACTATACTGCCAAATGCAATCTACAGATTCATTGTGATCCCTATCAAATTACCAATGATATTTTTTAGAGAACTAGAACAAAAAAATTCACAGTTCATGTGGAAACACAAAAGATCCTGAATAGTCAAAGCAGTCTTCAGAAAGAAGAATGAAGCTGGAGGAATCAACCATCCTGACTTCAGATTATACTACAAAGCTACAGTCATCAAGACAGTGTGGTACTGACATTAAAAACAGAAATATAGACACAGAGAACAAGATAGAAAGCCCAGAAATAAACACATGCACCTATGGGTACCTTATTTTTTATAAAGGAGGCAAGAATATACAATGGGGCAAAGACAGTCTCTTCAATAAATGCTGCTGGGAAAACTGGACAGTTACATGTAAAAGAATGAAATTAGAACACCTCTTAACATCATACCCAATGATAAAATGGTTAAAGACCTAAATGTGAGACCAGAAACTGGAAAACTCTTAGAGGAAAACATAGGCAGAACACTCGATGACATAAATCAGAGCAGGATACTCTATGACCTACCTCCTAGAATAATGGAAATAAAAGCAAAAGTAAACAAGTGGGACCTGATTAAACATAAAAGTGTTTACACAGCAAAGAAAACTATAAGCCAGGTGAAAAGACAACTCTCAGAATGGGAGAAAATAATAGCAAATGAAACAGCTGACAAAGGATTAATTTCCAAAATATACAAGTAGCACTTACAATTCAATGCCAGATAAACAAACAACTCAATCAAAAAGTGGGAAAAAGACCTAAACAGACATGTCTCCAAAGAAGACATACAGATGGCTAACAAACTCATGAAAAGATGCTCAACATCGCTTATTATTGGGGAAATGCAAATCAGAACTACAATGAGATATCACCTCACATGAGTCAGAATGGCCATCATCAAAAAGTCTAGAAAAAATAAATGCTGGAGAAAGTGTGGAGGAAAGGGAATGCTCTTGCACTGTTGGTGGGAATGTAAATTGATACAACCTCTATGGAAGATGGTATGGAGATTCCTTAAAAAATTAGGAATAAAACCACCATACAACCCAGTAATACCACTCCTAGGCATATACCATGAGGAAACCAAAATTGAAAAAGACACATATATCCCATTGTTCATTGCAGCACTATTTACAATAGATAGAACATGAAAGCAACCTGTATGTCCATTGACAGATGAATGGATAAAGAAGCAGTGGTTCATATATACAATGGAATATTTCTCAGCCATGAAAAGGAATGCAGTTGAGTCAGTTCTAATGAGATGGATAAACCTATTATACAGAGTGACATAAGTCCAAAAGAGAAAGATAAATATCCTATCCTAGTGCATATGTATGGAATCTAGAAAAATGGTACTGAAGAATTTATTTACAGGGCAGCAATGGAGAAACAGACATAGAGAATAGACTTATGGACATGGGGAGAGGGGAGGGGAGGGTGAGATGTGTGGAAAGATTAACATGGAAACTTACATTCAATTCAGTTCAGTTCAGTCGCTCAGGCATGTCCGACTCTTTGCGACCCCATGAATCACAGCACGCCAGGCCTCCCTGTCCATCACCAACTCCCGGAGTTCACCCAAACTCACGTCCATCGAGCTGGTGATGCCATCCAGCCATCTCATCCTCTGTCGTCCCCGTCTCCTCCCACCCCCAATCCCTCCCAGCATCAGACTCTTTTCCAGTGAGTCAACTCATCGCATGAGGTGGCCAAAGTATTTGGAGTTTCAGTTTCAGCATCAGTCCTTCCAATGAACACCCAGGACTGATCTCCTTTAGAATGGACTGGTTGGATCTCCTTGCAGTCCAAGGGACTCTCAAGAGTCTTCTCCAGGCCCACAGTTCAAAAGCATCAATTCTTCAGCAATCAGCTTTCTTCACAGTCCAACTCTCACATCCATACATGACCACGGGAAAAACCATAGCCTTGACTAGACAGACCTTTGTTGTCATAAGGGTGGTGTCATCTGCATATCTGAGGTTATTGATATTTCTCCTGGCAATCTTGATTGCAGCTTGTGCTTCTTCCAGCCCAGCGTTCCTCATGATGTACTCTGCATAGAAGTTAAATAAGCAAGGTGACAATATACAGCCTTGATGCACTCCTTTTCCTATTTGGAACCAGTCTGTTGTTCCATGTCCAGTTCTAACTGTTGCTTCCTGACCTGCATACAGGTTTCTCAAGAGGCAGGTCAGGTGGTCTGGTATTCCCATTACTATATGTAAAATAGATAGCCAATGGGAATTTGTTGTATGGCTCAGGAAACTCGAACAGGGGCTCTCTATCTACCCAGAGGGATGGGTTGGGGAGGAAAATGGGAGAACGTTTCAAAATGGAGGGTATATATGTATGCCTATGGCTGATTCATTTTGAGGTTTGACAGAAAACAAGTCTATAAAGCAATTATCCTTCAATTTAAAAAATAAATTAAAAAAGCTTGCATACTACTTTAATATGCAGTAACATATTAAACACTGAGGAATAATTTATTTATTTATTTATTTATTTCAGTTAGGATAGAATTGTTTATTCTCATTATGAAATTAACAACTAGAATAATAATTCATAATTAGATCATAATCTTATGATTTGACTCAGTTTTCACTTGTTTTCTGAATGCCAAAAGAAAAGAAAACCAGTTTCCACATGTTTTCCAGATGCCATTGACAGTTCTGAGAAGAGTCAGAGAAGGTGCTGCTGTGCTAATGATATTGGTGATGATGGTGATGACTTTTTATACTGACATCTCAAATAATTTAAAATGCACTTCATTGGACAATCATTTAGAAAGGAAATATACACCTCTTCAATTCTTTACTGCTTTACATAGGTTTAAAATATTGGTATCCAAAATATCTTTTTTAAGACCATATTAGGGCTCCATTAAGACTCTGATGCTAGGAAAGGTTGGGGGTGGGAGGAGAAGGGGACGACCGAGAATGAGATGGCTGGATGGCATCACCGACTCTGTGGACATGAGTTTGAGTGTACTCCGGGAGTTGGTGATGGACAGGGAGGCCTGGAGTGCTGTGATTCATGGGGTCGCGGAGAGTCGGACACGACTGAGCGACTGAACTGAACTGAACTGAACTGACCATGAACAAGATAACATGTGATGAGTATCTTAGCTTCTACAGGAATTATTTCTAGGATACTCATGTATTTTCTTAAACTAGATGAAAGAATCACAAATGTGAAAGGTCCTCTCCTATCCTCCACCCCCTGCTGACTCTGTTACATGGTGGCCTTGTGCCCAGTGGTTGGCATTAACGGATGTAAGGTAATGGATCTCATCTCAAGGTGGTAACAGCCTCAGTCCCACCATTTGTAATGCTGTCTGTGTTATCCTATCTGTGTTTGAAGTCTCGTGGAACACAAAGGAATTCTTTTTTATGCAGAACTGTTCACTGCATGGGGGCTTCCCTGGTAGCTCAGCAGGTCAAGAATCTACCTTCAATGCAGGAGACCCCCACTGCTGGGTCAGAAAGATCCCCTGGAGAAGAGATAGGCTACCCACTTCAGTATTCTTGGGATTCTTTTGTGGCTTAGACAGTAAAGAATCCGCCTTCAATGCAGGAGACACTGATTCAATTCCTGGGTCAGAAAGATCCCCTGGAGAAGGGATAGGGTATCCACTTCAGTATCCTTGACCTTCCCTGGTGGCTTAGATGGTAAGGAATCCGCCAGCAATGTGGGAGACCTGGGTTTGATCCCTGGGTTGGGAAGATCCCCCAGAGCAGGGCATGGCAATCCACTCCAGGATTCTTGCCTGGAGAATCCCCGTGGACAGAAGAGCCTAGTGGGCTACAGTCCATGGGGTTGCAAAGAGCTGGTCACGACTGAGCAACTAAGCACAGCACAGCACATTCTCTGTGTGACTCCTATTATCTTTCACTTCTCTTACTTTCATCCACTATATACCTTTCATTCTCCCTAACCATTAGAACATCTTTTTAAAAGCTGCTTCAGATTTTTTAAATGCCTCCTGAGAGTTCTTCTGCTTCTGCTAAGATGCACTGATCTAAGTTGTGCATCCATGGGTGCTAAGTCAGTTCAGTCCTGTCCGACTCTTTGCCATCCCATGGACTGTAGCTCACCAGGCTCCACTGTCCATGGGATTCTCCAGCAAGAATATTGGAGTGGGTTGTCATGCCCTCCTCCAAGGGATCTTCCCTACCCAGGATCAAAACCACATCTATTATGTCTCCTGCTTTGGCAGGCAGGCTCTTTACCACTAGCGCACCTGGGAAGCCCCATTTACCTAAGTAAGTCAAGGTTAATTCTGGTCTCTTATCAAGGAGTATTGAGTCAAGCATCCCAGTCTGAGATCCAAGTCCACTGGTACATGGACTTCCCACGGCCACATGGGCATCTACTAACTCAGCCACAGGGTTCCATCACACTACTTCTGCTTTCTATCTGAGAGAAACAGTTTAGCTGAGGATGGTATAGCAAGAGACCTGTTGGGTTGGTCCTTACTGGACAATCCTCTTTTTATAACCATAATTCCTCTATTAATAAGGCAATATTAATACTTCATAATTTGCTTCTTTTCCAACACACAAAACAGCTTCTAACAGTTGGAGGTAGACTGGATCCTTAATGTTTGGCAAAATAAGGAATAAGCAAAAAGACAAAAGGAGTGGAAGGAGATCTAGGTCCTAAGTCTGATTCTGATGCCAACTAACGGTGGCATTTGGCCAACTTATCCAACATTGCCGTGACTCAGTTTTCCTAGGATCAAATTTAAAAGGTTGGAACACATTCTCATATCGATATTATAGGTCCCTGGGGATAATGGCTCTGAGCAGTGTTCTGTTGGGAACATATTTCATCCATGTTCAGTTCAGTTCAGTCGCTCAGTCGTGTCTGACTCTTTGCGACCCCATGAATCACAGCATGCCAGGCTCCCTGTCCATCACCAACTCCCGGAGTTCACTCAAACTCATGTCCATTGAGTCGGTGATGCCATCCAGCCATCTCATTCTCTGTCATTCCCATCTCCTCCTGCCCCAATCCCTCTCAGCATGAGAGTCTTTTCCAGTGAGTCAACTCTTCGCATGAGGTGGCCAAAGTATTGGAGTTTCAGCTTTAGCATCAGTCCTTCCGAAGAACACCCAGGATTGATCTCCTTTAGAATGGACTGGTTGGATCTCCTTGCGGTACAAGGGACTCTCAAGAGTCTTCTCCAGCACCACAGTTCAAAAGCATCATTCTTCGGTGATCAGCTTTCTTCACAGTCCAACTCTCACATCCATACATGACCACTGGAAAAACCATAGTCTTGACTAGACGGACCTTTGCTGGCAAAGTAATGTCTCTGCTTTTTTAATATACTTCACCCATGTTAGAGAAATTAAATCCTAAAGAAAATCAACCCTGAATATTCATTGGAAGGACTGATACTGAAGCTGAAGCCCCAATACTTGAGCCACCCGATGTGAGGAGCCGACTCACTGGCAAAGACCCTGATGCTGGGAAAGATTGAAGGCAGGAGGAGAAGGGGATGGCAGAAGATGAAATGGATGGCATCACCAACTCAGTGGACATGTGAACAAACTCTGGGAGATGGTGAAGGACAGGGAAGCCTGGCCTGATGCATTCCATGGGGTTGGAAAGAGTTGAATATGACTGAGCAACTGAATAGCAACAAAGGGAAATCAGATAGATAGTCCTGTTTAGGCTTCAGAGACAAAGCAGAGCAGGCCTCTGACCTTGCTTCTAATCTGTCTGGACACTGCCCTGACTTCGAGTGCCCTGACTGCCTGTTGTGAGTGCAAGCCTTGCTGTACCGTAGATAAGACAGGGGATGAATCTTGAGATTGTTGAGCGCCTGGAGGGGATCTGGCCAACTAAGCCCCAGGCTTAGCAACATTCCAAGTTTTCAGTTCAGTTCAGTTCAGTTCAGTCGCTCAGTCGTGTCCGACTCTCCGCGACCCCATGAATCACAGCACGCCAGGCCTCCCTGTCCATCACCAACTCCCGGAGTTACATAATAAAATTAATAGCATTAACATGAAACCAGAGCTGCCATTTGCTCATAGCTTGATGAGGATATCAGTCTGGGTCCTGAGATTATGAGTGGGAGCCCCTGAGCAGAGGTGCTGGCTGAGATTTTTCCCAATTGGAACCCCAAATGTGGTGTTACACAGGACTTCCCAGAGCTGTTCAAGTCTTGATGCTGGTCAAAACTCAGTTTGGTGATGTATCCTCTGCTGTTTCTATTTCTCTTCTCTTTTAATGTTAGTACATTGAAAGTAAGCTAGATAATTCTCTAATAAATATTGGTATTATTTATTTGTATATAACAAGTGCCTTATTTTGTTGACACATCCTTTGAAACTGAGTCAAAAGTGAAAACTTTCTGAAAAACAGGACAATCAATAATGCAATAGTCAAATACAAAGTGAGAATAAGGAACTCCCAGTTTGAAAGATCTCTGACATTTCTAATCAAAATTCTTCTAAAAATTAAACTTGTATGGATATATGCATGTAACCATTTAGTGAATCAACACCATGCCATTTTGTTTATAGGAAGTAAAATGCATCCATTAAACATTCACAGAGTTTTTCCAATAGAATGGTATTAGTATTCAGAGTATTTGACTGCAGGAGAATAAGAACATTAAAGAAAAAAAAGTTCATTTGACATGAAAATTAATTCCCACTGAATAAGTTTAATTTAAAATGCAATACCACTAAATGAAAAAGGCTCTGATATTAAAGAACACAAGGCAAGAACAAAATCAACAGAATAAGATAGCATTATAATTGATTAAACATATGACTAAATACCTCCTCAGAAGACACAAAATAAAAACCCTGAATTAGGAAAAGGTGCTCATTCCAAAATGCCTCTATATCTCATATTGTCCAAGTCAACCGTGACTGCAACATTGTTATTTTAAGATCATAAATTAATAGGTAGTGTCTAAACCTGTGTAATTGAAGTTGGAAGGAAATGCCAAATTAGGATAGCAGTTAGCACGCCAGATAAATTTGTATCATCAGTCAATGCTATTGGCTGTGGACAAAGAAAAAGTTTGAAGCTGTATTCAAAATAAGTGATCCAACTGTTAATATCAATCTAACTAGAAGTAAACGAGGTCGAAGTAAGGTAATCAAGACACAGAACGACTGGGGTGCTGAAATGAAGAGAAATGCTTAAGATTATGTTTGATTATGCACAAATCAATGCATAGTCTAGTTAAAATGTGATTAGCTAAAACATGCAAATTACAGGGAAGCTGCAACAAACAATGAATTATAGAAACTATTTGAGTAGCTGGTTCAAGAGAGTATCAATGATCCCTGCTGAGTGTGCACTCACTTTAGGAAGCAGAGGTTATCTGAAAAAACATGGAATTTTCAGTCATGGGTCAGGAATATTGACGTTTCCACACTATCTGTGTGACATTGGAAAAGTGATCTCATCTCCTTATATAAGGCATCAGGTCCTCGGTTTTATTCCAGTTGTTCATAGGGCAGTTCAAACAAAATCACACATGTCAAAGCAGTTCGTAATATCTAAGATGACATTCAAATGCTGGTTTCTTGCTATTTCTTAGCAGGTGTCTAAACATGATTCTTTCAGTCATTATCTTTGTTCTAACAAGTGGAAGTGTTAGTTAAGGGTTAGTCAGGCAACCAAGATTGTAGTCTAGCTCCTCAGCCACCATACAGTATGTGTCTGCCTTCCTAAAACCCAAGAAGGACTCTGAGAATCATCAATCACTCTTTTACAGTTGGATCGCTACTCCACTTTTATTTTGATATCATAGAAAAACTGTCACTGTTTCCCACAAATGACCTAGAAGACACAATTCTCTAAGTCAGTTATTTCCGTGCATGTAATCGTTACACCTTGCTCACAGAGATTAATATTGCTGCGAGGGAACTAATTGTTTTTGGAGTGTCCTGTGTTTATGCTTTACTGCTAATTCCTATGGCTTGTGATGAACACATTTAGATCCCAAGAGTAAATAAAGGGTAGATCAACTTCAAAAGCATATGTTTTTGTGGTTTTTTTTTTCTAAACATGAATTTTGAAATGTCTAGACAAATTCTGAACTTTATTTAATATATACCTTTGGTTCATTTAATAATTTTTCTTTACACTAACAATTTACTTATAGTAAATTACATGTTTATTCTGTAGGAATACTTTCTTCAATATTCAGCATATAGAATTTATTTCATCATTGACATTAGAAGTGCATTCATGGAAACTGCAATTCAAATTATTCCATATAACGTATTTCTATATTGAGTTCCACTAAAGGCAATTTAGCCAATTGAATTACAAGAAATAAATGAGGAAATCCTACTAATAAAATGATTCAAGAGACAATTCTGAGGAGAATAGGTAGCATAAAATATCCTTATGTATTTATATTAATCAATTACAGAATTGTTTGACATTCATTATTTAGAGACCACCTAACAGACGACAGAGAATGAGATGGCTGGATGGCATCACCGACTCTGTGGACATGAGTTTGAGTGAACTCCGGGAGTTGGTGATGGACAGGGAGGCCTGGTGTGCTGTGATTCATGGGGTCACAGAGAGTCGGACGGGACTGAGCGACTGAACTGACTGAATAGACAAACGGAAATGGCGATTTAGAACCTCCATGTCCACCAGCAGTGGGATATTACTCATCCATCAAAAAGAATGAAACTGGGTTATCTGTAGAGACGTAGACGGACCTAGAGGCTGTCACACAGAGTAAAGTAAGTCAAAGAGAGGAAAACAACCATCTTATATTAAAGTACATATGTGGAACCTGTTAAAATATCAGTTCGGTTCAGTTCAGTTGCTCAGTCGTGTCCCACTCTTTGTGACCCCATGAATCACAGCACGCCAGGCCTCCCTGTCCATCACCAACTCCCAGAGTTCACCCAAACTCACGTCCATCGAGCTGGTGATGCCATCCAGCCATCTCACTCTGCTGTCCCCGTCTCCTCCCACCCCCAATCCCTCCCAGGATAAGAGTCTTTTCCAGTGAGTCAACTTGTTGCATGAGGTGGCCAAAGTATTGCAATTTCAGCTTTAGCATCAGTCCTTCCAATGAACACCCAGGATTGATCTCCTTTAGAATGGACTGGTTGGATCTCCTTGCAATCCAAGGGACTCTCAAGAGTCTTCTCCGACACACAGTTCAAAAGCATCAATTCTTTGGTGATCAGCTTTCTTCACAGTCCAACTCTCACATCCATACATGACCACAGGAAAAACCATAGCCTTGACTAGACGGACCTTGGTTGGCAAAGTAATGTCTCTGCTTTTTAATATACTATATACGTTGGTCATAACTTTCCTTCCAAGGAGTAAGTGTCTTTTAATTTCATGGCTGCAATCAGCATCCACAGAGATTTTGGAACCCCCCAAAATAAAGGCTGACACTGTTTCCACTGTTTCCCCACCTATTTCCCATGAAGTGATGGGACCAGATGCCATGATCTTTGTTTTCTGAATGTTGAGCTTCAAGCCAAACTTTTCACTCTCCTCTTTCACTTTCATCAAGAGGCTTTTGAGTTCCTCTTCACTCTCTGCCATAAGGGTGGTGTAGATGACCTTATTTGCAAAGCAGAAATAGAGACACGGATGTTGAAAATGAATATGCGGACTCCAGAGGGGAAGAAGTGTAGGAAAGGCTCAGAGACTGGCACTGACAGACACACCACGAAGTAAGACGCTACTAATGAGAGCCCACTACAGAGCGCGGGGAACTCTGCTCAGTGCTCTATGGTGACGTAATGGGAAGAAAACCCAAAAAATAGGGGAAAGATGTATACGGATGACTGATTCACTTTGCTGTACAGCTGAAAATAGCACAACTACAGTTTCTAGCGCAACTGTAATCCAATAAATATTAACTTAAAAAAATCAAATGGTCCTTTTACCATTTGAATGGAAACTTTTCTCAAAAATAAACCTTTCTTTTTATTTATCGTACACTTCAATTTGAATTATTCACACAACCAATAACTATTTAGAAGTGTTTGTGTGTGATATGTAATCAGATATTCTTAGGAAGACACTTCTATTTTAGGTTACTATGTTTAGAACACACTTCTAGCTAGAGAAACATAATATTTATGGATAATATCTATAAAAATTAAGTACATTTATAATAATATAATATCTCTGTACAGGCTTCTTTAGTGTCTCAGACAGTAAAGAATCCCCCTGTAATGCATGAGAACTCGGACCAATCCCTGGGTCAGGAAGATCCCCTGGAGAAAGAGAGGCTGCCCAATCCAGTATTCTTGCCTGGAGAGTCTCATGAACAGAGAAGCCTGGCAGGCTACAGTTGATGGGGTTTCAAAGAGTCAGATATGACTAAGCATGAAGCAACACCTTTGCACAAGGCTTGATAATTGTCACAGAACTTTTATGAAGATAATTATTTTGTTTGACCATTGCAGGCAGTAACTATCAATGGTGAATGTTTGATACCAGTAAAGAAATGCCATGCTTCAAAGACAATTTATGGCCAACTGAGTGATATTAGCAAAGAATATCCTGAACTGCAGGAAGGGATAAAAATGAAGGTACCAATCATAGAAATGGAAAGCAAACTGGATCAACTGGCTTGTGGGGAAAAGAATTCCTTTTTGGACAGAGTGAGATAAAGTTGACAATGGTGCCTTAAGACATCCATTAAAAACCTCCAGCAGATAATAATATGCATTTGTAAGACAGAAAGATGGGCAAAAGTTTAAAGAACATGAATAAGAATCTAGAAATGAAGAAACTCAAATATCCAAGAACACGCTTTTTTTTTTTCCCCAAAAAAGGAAAACAAAATATCTAAGAGACTGATGAAAATTTAGATGTAAGAGAGGAAACAAACTAGACTCAGACATGTGGATATTTTAAAGTCGTTCACAGAATAGGAGCAATTATAGAAGCTAGCACAGATAGATCTGTTTTGGTGAGAGTGAAAGTCACTCAGTGTTGTCTGACTCTTTGCAACCCCATGGACTACACAGTCCGTGGAATTCTCTAGGCCAGAATATTGGAGTGGGTAGCCTTTCCCTTCTCCAGAGGATCTTCCCAACCCAGGGATCGAATCTACATCTCCCACATTGCAGCAGATTCCTTACCAGCTGAGCCACAAGGGAAGACCAAGAATATTGGAGTGGGTAGCCTATCCCTTCTCCAGCGATCTTCCAGACCCAGGATTTGAACTGGGGTCTCCTGCATTGCAGGCAGATTCTTTACCAATGACCTATCAGAGAAGCCCTGTTATGGTGACACTTAAAATATTCATAATAAGTTTTAAAAACATTGTAACAGTGACTATTTACTACACTGATAAGTTAAAATGGCCATTGTGCACAGTCCAACAGCAACCTTTCAGTGGAAATTTTGCCAATAGATCAATAAATAATTGGATGAAAAATGAGAGAAAGAGGTTGGTTGCAAGAGGAAGAGAGTAAAAATGTGATGATTTATTGAAACAGTAGCAGCCAAAGAAGAATCCAGACATCAAAGGGCAATACCACTTTACCAACAACTTTTAACAGTAAAACAATATTCATCTTGGATGAGAGTCATCCTGTGAGGGTTGCTATGCTCTGGAGATACCTAAGGGTAAATATTGCCTGAAATAATTAGAAAACTGGGGCTTCAGAGGACAATCCGTGGACAAGAACATCAAAGCAACTTCCCAATCTTCCTCTGGCCAGAAATGGCAACTCTAAATATATAATCCTCTCAAACCCTACCTTAGCAGGAAGATGTGTGGATGGTTAAAGAAATAGCTGTAAATGAATTTTGTTGATTAATATATTCACGTTACATTTGAATTCTATATATGTTGTAAAATCAGTCCTCTCCAACTCTTAAAATTACCTTTTATTTAAAAAGATAGGTAAAATTTCATGACTTCTCCAAGAAAGAGGAAACATAAGGAAAAGTCAAATTTTAACTTTGTAAAGAAATAGGAGAAAGAAATAGCAAGTAAAGAAACAGGAAAAAATTTGAATTAATTAGCAGAAAAAAAAAAAAAAGAAGAAGAACAGTGCAGAAAAAGAAATATAAAAAACAAACAACAACAAAAAGAACAATGCCCCCCTGGAGCTTCAAAAGGTGTTTGTGAGCAGCAAATATATGAAACTTTGCAAAGTGACCAGACAGAGAAATGTGTCACTAAGCACCTCTGTGGGTCACCTCAGATAGAAATGGCTGACTGACAAGAGTCGCTATTTCTTACTTTTTCCATTTTAATGCATTTCCATTTCTGAAAGTGTTGGAATATATATTAAATATATTTAAAATTGGTAAACTGCTGCTATGATCTATTAGTTTTCAGGGTTAGTTTTGTCTCACAAAACTGGGTGAGACAAGTTCTTAACAGTTTACAAAATTTTCCAGCGAGGAAGGAGGCAGGAAGGAGTCATTTAAATGGTTTGATGGCTGTTGTTTCCTGAGCCAGCTGAAGAGGTTCATTCTCAGAACCGTGAGTTTTGTCTGAATTTGCTTTAGGTTCTTTGACTTCTTAAAAATAATGATTATTCAAAACAAGTCTATTGATATAATAGTCTGATCTGATTATCAGTTTGGAGGCTGAGTTCAGAGTACAAGAGGGGAGTCTATTGCTAAAACCTCTAATTAGCTTAAACTACTACTCTGACAGAAGTCCATTTATTATGGCATTTCAAATTCATGCAGTGCTTAAATTCTTCCAGAAACATTTTATTCACTGAAACACTAATGTTGTAGAAATTCTAGTATTTCCTCAAGCACTGTTATATTTGTCCTTTGACTTGGTAAAAAATTGTCAATCGAATGCTCTATAAAACCTATATATAAACATTCTCAGATAGAATTGTACAATATTTTACTAAGAAATCTAGATACTCTACATACATTTGGCCTCTCGCAGCTTTTTACCAGCGCTGAAGCTACCACCAAGGCTAAAGAGCATGATGACTATTTAGCAAATTTACCCTTTTGTTGAAGAAACCAGATCTACTTTAAAAGATGGGAGGAGGAACTTACATTTCAGTTGTTTTGGAAACTGCAGAAAATTGCTCACCATCTCAGATAGACTTTTATTATAATTTCCAATCACACTTTTGAGAGAGAAGATGGTATATGTACAATTTTAGAAGAATCAATAATATCATTGGGTATTTGAAAGCATCTCTTCCTTCCTAGGTAGAGAAGAGCCCACTGCAATGAAATAAGAAGTTTCCCCAAATCCATCTTCCTAGGTTTCTTAAAATTAGTCATGTGTAAAATTAATATAATGAGTAAAACATGTACTTTTGATGAATGAGCAATTTTTGTTGTTAAAAACATCACAAAGTTTATTACAGGGCTGTGGTGAATTTGTTGAGGAAAGAGTATGCTTGGAACTTCTGAGGATAATCAAAGAAAGAATGGCAAAATGAAAACCTCAAGTTCCCCCACCCACCTCAACTTCTAAAAGTATTGAGTTTTTTAAAAAGGTGCAGGACTACAGATCTCTAAGTTTCTTTGAAAAGCCAATCGTTTTATATACTTCCCTTTCAGAACTCATATTTTCCATTTTAGAATGACTTTTTCCATTTCTTTGGTTTGCTTTCTTTCAAACTGGGAAAGTTTCTACGCATAGCTCTTTTTGCTGAGAATTAAGTGACTTACAACACAGCATGCCTGGCATGTAGTGGGCACCACGTGTATATTGTCTGTGTACGGTCCTCAGAGAAGGGACTTTATTCTACCTGCTACTGTGTCCCCAACTCTAGGACAGTATTTAACACTGAAGGGCATGAATTGTCCTGGATAATCTGAGGTGTTCTTTGTATTGCTTCATTCATAGGCATCACAATGAAGTGCAAAAAAAAAAAAAAAATCAATACTAGCAATCGCTTAACTGAGTATTAAAGAGTCCTCCTTCACTTAACTATGAAGAGGTTCAGGAAATTTTTTGGGTCCCTTATCTGGCCCAAAATTCAGTTTACTCACATGGACAGTGGGTTGGTTAGATTAGATCACCTGTAGTATCTTGGCTCTACATTTGCTTTGAGGTGTAAATTGCATTTTGAGAGATATTTTTAGCAAGGACTAGAAATACACTAGAAATTTCTCTTACAAAAAAAGCCTCCATGTGTGGAATCTAAAGTAAGACACAAATGAACCTGTCTATGAAACAGAAATAGACTCACAGACGCAGAGAATCAATGGGGAGGTGAGGTGGGGGAGGAGGGACTGGGAGTTTGGGATGAGCAGACGCAAGCTATTATATAGATGATGTATAGAAAAACAATGTCCTATTGCATAGAACTGCGGGCTGTGTTCAGTGTCCTGAATGAACAATAATGGAAAATAATATATTAAACAAGAGAACTCCCCTTGTCCAGAGGTTAAGAACCCCCCTGCCAATGCAGAGGGCATGGGTTTGATCCCTGGTCCAGGAAGATCTCACATGTCACGGCACAACTAAGCCCGTGAGCCATAAGTACTGAGTTCATGTGTCCTAGAGCCTGTGCTCCACAGCAAGAGAGGCCACTGCAATGAGAACTCTGCACATCACAGCGAGAGAAAATCCACCCATGGCAACAGAGGCCTGGTGCAGCTAAACAAAATATTAAAAAGAAATGTAATACATATATATAAACTTTTAAAGGAATATATATTCTTTTTAAAAGGAATACACATATATATGTAGGACTTCCCTGGTGGCTCAGCGGTAAAGAACCTGCCTGCAATGCAGGAGATGCAGGTTTAATCCCTGGGTCAAGAAGATTCCCTGGAGAAAGAAATGGCAACCTACTCCAGTATTCTCGCCTGGGAGATCTCATGGATAGAGGAGTCTGGTGGGCTACAGCACATGAGGTCACAACAGTAGGACACGGCTTAGCAACTAAACCACCACCATAAATATATATATATATTTATATCTACATACATAGATATGTATGTGTGTGTGTGTGTGTGTAAACAAATTACTTTGATATACAGCAGAAATTAGCACAACATTGCCAACATCCGCTGGATCATCAAAAAACAAGAGAGTTCCCCCCCAAAAATCTACTTTTGTTTTATTGACTACACCAAAGCCTTTGATTGTGTGGATCACAACAAACTGTGGAAAATTCTTAAAGAGATGGGAATACCAGACCACCTGACCTGCCTCTTGAGAAACCTGTATGCAGGTCAAGAAGCAACAGTTGGAACTGGACATAGAAAAACAGACAGGTTGCAAATCAGGAAAGGAGTACGTCAAGGCTGTATATCATCACCCTGCTTATTTAACTTATATGCAGAGTACATCATGAGGAACGCTGGGCTGGAAGAAGCACAAGCTGAAATCAAGATTGCTGGGAGAAATATCAATAACCTCAGATATGCAGATGACACCACCCTTATGGCAGAAAGTGAAGAAGAACTAAAAAGTCTCTTGATGAAAGTGAAAAAAGAAAGTGAAAAAGGTGGCTGAAAACTCAACACTCAGAAAACTAAGACCATGGCATCTGGTCCCATCATTTCATGGCAAATAGATGGGGAAACAGTGGGAACAGCGGCAGACTTTATTTTGGGGGCTCCAAAATCACTGCAGATGGTGATTAAAGCCATGAAATTAAAAGACGTTTACTCCTTGGAAGGAAAGTTATGACCAACCTAGATAACATTAAAAAGCAGAGACATTACTTTGGCAACAAAGGTCCGTCTAGTCAAGGTTATGGTTTTTACAGTGGTCATGTATGGATGTGAGAGTTGGATGGTGAAGAAAGCTGAGCATTGAAGAATTGATGCTTTTGAACTGTGGTGTTGGAGAAGACTCCTGAGAGTCCCTTGGACTGCAAGGTGATCCAACCAGTCAGTCCTAAAGGAAATCAGTCCTGAATACTCGTTGGAAGGACTGGTGCTGAAGCTGGAACTCCAATACTTTGGCCACCCGATGAGAACAACCAACTCATTTGAAAAGACCCTGAGGCTGGGAAAGATTGATGGCAGGAGGAGAAGGGGACGACAGAGGATGAGAAGTCTGTATGGCATCACCATCACAATGGAAATGAGTTTGAGTAGGCTCTGTGAGTTGGTAACAGACAGGGAAACCTGGCTTGCTGCAGTCCATGGGGTCACAATGAGTTGGACATGACTGAGCAACTGAACTGAACTATAAATCAGCTATCTTTTAATTTTAAAAGAGAGTCTAAAAAATAAAAAGAAGCCTCAGACTTCAAGTACATGTACAATATCTGCATCCTAATTTTCCTCTGAACTTAACATTTCTTAAAGAGTATTAGTTCATTTCCATGACTCTATTCACAGAGACCTTAGTCTCTGATGTCAGAAAAGTCTAGGCAGTGGCTGCAAAGAGGTGACTGTATTTGGGAGGCAGGCAGTAACTCTCACCGCTCTGTTTCTAGTTCTCTGTGGTCTTTTCTGTGAAAAGACATGAGTCTGAGGGATTAATATTCCATCCAGAAATAGAGGCAAAAAATCCCAAGGAAACTTATTTTTCCAGAGTTGTTTAAATTATTGGTTAAATTTTTGATCATTCATGAAGGAACCTTTTTCTTTTCTTCTATTCTTCTATTTTTTCTAGTTCTCTGTGGCCTTTTCTGAATTTCCTGTGATCGTTAATGATCTTTAGAAAGATATTGGTGACATATCCAATGTGGTCTTAAGAATAACCACAGATTGATGGATTCCCAGAAATTCAGAGACTCCATAATTCTTGGCACACTTGTGGTTTCCATTAAAGAAGATTCTGTTTCCCTTTATAATCCAGTCTAAGTCTGAGGGCTTCAGCGAGGTAGTGAAAAATGCAACCGTGAATTATAAGGATACAAAAAGGAAAACAGAGCTGTTGGATTCCTTTAAAAATGTTTAACAATCAATTGGAAAGACTCTAAAGCAAAGTAATGTACTGTCTATGGCTATTTTTACCCTAAACAGCAACACTGGCTAGTGCTGCTGACCCCTGGCCAAGAACCTTGCTTTGTTTTAGACATGAGTCTAAGCGATTAATATTCCATCCAGAAGTAGAGGCAAAAAGTCCCAAGGAAAGTTATCTTTTCCAAAGTTGTTTAAATTATTGGTTAAATTTTTGATCATTCATGAAAGAAGCTTTTTTTTTTCTATTTTTCTATTTTTAATCCCAATCTGTAAATACAATGTGGTTAAATCCTTTTCATAACACATAATAGTACATCATTTAAGATAAGAATGACTTGGTCAAAATCCCATTCTAATTATAGGATTTAATCCATTTTGAGTTTACTTTTATACATGGTGTAAGGAAACATTCTAATCTTAGCATTTTATCTGTAGCTGTCCAGTTATCTGGACACGTCCTCTGGACTCCAGAACTGTTTACACACCAGGTAGGATGATGATCCTGAAGATACTCAAGAAGAGATGCCAGAGACCTAAGTTTGAGTTTTGATGCTAATACAATATCATCTGTACCTGCAAATCAGGGGGACATAACCACATGCAAACTATATTTCTATTCCACACCTCCTGCATTGTCTGACGATCGCTTAATTAAATTTCAGTGATCAGATCTGCCCCGAGCTGCGTTTCAGCCTTGCAGCCCAGCAGTATTCTTACGTCTCTCTGCTCCTGTCATTCACCAAAAACACATCTTCCTGATTCATGTACTTCTGTGCTCTGTGCTTTTTGTCCTATTTCATCTCTCCCTGGAATAGTTATTTCACTTTTTCATCTCTCAAAATCTAGTCACTCTATAAGTCTTCACTAGGTCAAATGCCATCTGTTTTCTTTTTAAAGATTTTTTTTTTTGATGTGGGCCATTTCTAAAATCTTTATTGGACTTGTTACAACATTGCTTCTGTTTTATGTTTTGTTTTGTTTTTGTCTGTGAGGTATGTGGTATCTTATCTCGCTGACCAAGGATTGAATCTATACCCTCTGCAACGGAAGGTGAAAGTGAAAGTCACTCAGTCATGTCCAACTCTTTGCAACTCCATTGACTATGCAGGCCATGGAATTCTCCAGGCCAGAATACTGGGGTGGGTGGACTTTCCCTTCTCCAGGGGATCTTCCCAACTCAGGGATTGAACCATGGCCTCCTGCATTTGAGGCAGATTCTTTACCAGCTGAGCCACAGTTCGGTTCAGTTGCTCAATCGTGTCTGACTCTTTGCGACCCCATGAATCACAGCATGCCAGGCCTCCCTGGCCATCACCAACTCCCAGAGTTTACCCAAACTCATATCCATCGAGTTGGTGATGCCATCCAGTCATCTCATTCTCTGTCATCCCCTTCTTCTCCTGCCCCAAAATGCACCCAGCATCAGGGTCTTTTCCAATGACCCTCTTCACAAAGTATTGGAGTTTCAGCTTCAGCATCAGTCCTTCCAATGGACACCCAGGACTGATCTCCTTTAGGATGGACTGGTTGGATTTCCTTGTAGTCCAAGGGACTTTCAAGAGTCTTCTCCAACACCACAGTTCAAAAGCATCAATTCTTTGGTGCTCAGCTTTCTTCACAGTCCAACTCTCACATCCATACATGACCACGGGAAAAACCATAACCTTGACTAGGCAGACATTTGTTGCCAAAGTAACGTCTCTGTTTTTTAATATGCTATCTAGGTTGGTCATAACTTTCCTTCCAAGGAGTAAGCGTCTTTTAATTTCATGGCTGTAATCAGCATCTGCAGTGATTTTGGAGCCCAGAAAAAGAAAGTTTGACACTGTTTCCACTGTTTCCCATCTATTTCCCATGAACTGATGTGACCAGATGCCATGATCTTAGTTTTCTGAATGTTGAGTTTAAAGCCAAATTTTTCACTCTCTTTTTTCAATTTCATCAAGAGGCTTTTTAGTTCCTCTTCACTTTCTGCCATAACGGTGGTGTCATCTGCATATGAGAGGTTATTGATATTTCTCCTGGCAATCTTGATTCCAGCTTGTGCTTCTTCCAGCCCAGCGTTCCTCATGATGTACTCTGCATATAAGTTAAATAAGCAGGGTGACAATATACAACCTTGATGTCCTCCTTTTCCTATTTGGAACCAGTCTGTTGTTCCATGTCCAGTTCTAACTGTTGCTTCCTTACCTGCATACAGGTTTCTCAAGAGGCAGGTCAGGTGGTCTGGGATTCCCATCTCTTTCGGAATTTTCCACAGTTTATTGTGATCCACACAGTCAAAGGCTTTGGCATAGTCCATAAAGCCGAAAAAGATGTATTTCTGGAACTCTCTTGCTTTTTCCATGATCCAGCGGATGTTGGCAATTTGACCTCTGGTTCCTCTGCCTTTTCTAAAACCAGCTTGAACATCTGGAAGTTCATGGTTCACGTATTGCTGAAGCCTGGCTTGGAGAATTTTGAGCATGACTTTACTAGCACGTGAGATGAGTGCAATTGTGCGGTAGTTTGAGCATTCTTTGGCATTGTCTTTCTTTGGGATTGGAATGAAGACTGACCTTTTCCAGTCCTGTGGCCACTGCTGAGTTTTCCAAACTGGCATATTGAGTGCAGCAAGTGCAGCACTTTCACAGCATCTTCTTTCAGGATTTGAAATAGCTCACCTCCACTAGCTTTGTTCATAGTGATGGTTTCTAAGGCCCACTTGACTTCACACTCCAGAATGTCTGGTTCTAGGTGAATAATCAATCACACCATCCTGATTATCTGCGTCGTGAAGATCTTTTTTGTACATTTCTTCTGTGTATTCTTGCCACCTCTTCTTAATATCTTCTGCTTCTGTTAGGTCCATACCATTTCTGTCCTTTATCAAGCCCATCTTTGCATGAAATGTTCCCTTGATATCTCTAATTTTCTTGAAGAGATCTCTAGTCTTTCCCATTCTGTTGTTGTCCTCTATTTCTTTGCATTGATCATTGAGGAAGGCTTTCTTATCTCTTCTTGCTATTCTTTGGAACTCTGCATTCAGATGCTTACATCTCTCCTTTTCTCCTTTGCTTTTCATTTCTCTTCTTTTCAAAGCTATTTGTAAGGCCTCCTCAGACAGCCATTTTGCTTTTTTGCATTTCCTTTCCATGGGGATGGTCTTGGTCCCTGTCTCCTGTACAATGTCATGAACCTCCATCCAGAGGTCATCAGGCACTCTATCTATCAGATCTAGTCCCTTTAATCTATTTCTCACTTCCACTGTATAATCATAAGGGATTTGATTTAGGTCATAACTGAATGGTCTACTGGTTTCCCTACTTTCTTCAATTTCAGTCTGAATTTGGCAATAAGGAGTTCATGATCTGAGCCACAGTCAGCTCCTGGTCTTGTTTTTGCTAACTGGATACAGCTTCTCCCTCTTTGGCTGCAAAGAATATAATCAATCAGATTTTGGTGTTGACCATCTGGTGATGTCCATGGGTAGAGTCTTCTCCTGTGTTGTTGGAAGAGGGTGTTTGCTATGACCAGTGCGTTCTCTTGGCAAAACTCTATTAGCCTTTGCCCTGCTTCATTCTGTACTCCAAGGCCAAATTTGCCTGTTACTCCAGGTGTTTCTTGACTTCCTACTTTGGCATTCAAGTCCCCTGTAATGAAGAGGACATCTTTTTTGGGTGTTAGTTCTAAAAGGTCTTGTAGGTCTTCATAAAACCGTTCAACTTTAGCTTCTTCAGTGTTACTGTTTGGGGCATAGGCTTGGATCACTGTAATATTAAATGGTTTGCCTTGGAAACGAAGAGAGATCATTCTGTCGTTTTTGAGATTGCACCTAAGTACTGCATTTCGGATTCTCTTGTTGACCATGATGGCTATTCCATTTCTTCGAAGGGATTCCTGCCCACAGTAGTAGATATAATGGTCATCTGAGTTAAATTCACCCATTCCAGTCCATTTTAGTTCACTGATTCCTAGAATGTCTATGTTCACTCTTGTCATCTCCTGTTTGACCACTTCCAATTTGCCTTGATTCATGGACCTAACATTCCAGGTTCCTATACAATATTGCTCTTTATAGCATCGGATCTTGCTTCTATCACCAGGCACATCCACAACTGGGTGTTGTTTTTGCTTTGGCTCCATCCCTCCATTCTTTCTGGAGTTATTTCTCCACTGATCTCCAGTAGCATATTGGGCACCTACTGACCTGGGGAGTTCTTCATTCAGTATCCTATCATTTTGCCTTTTCATACTGTTCATGGGGTTCTCAAGGCGAGAATACTGAAGTGGTTTGCCATTCCCTTCTCCAGTGGACTACATTCTGTCAGACCTCTCCACCATGACCCATACATCTTGGGTGGCCCCACACAGCATGGCTTAGTTCCATTGAGTTAGACAGGGCTGTGGTCCGTGTGATCAGATTGGCTAGTTTTCTGTGATTATGATTTCAGTGTGTCTGCCCTCTGATGCCCTCTTGCAACACCTACCATCTTACTTGGGTTTCTCTTACCTTGGACGTGGGATATCTCTTTGGTGCTGTTTCCAGAAAAGTGCAGCCACTGCTCCTTACCTTGGACGAGGGGTATCTCTTCACGGTCACCCCTCCTGACCTTGGACATGGGGTAGCTCTTCTCAGCCGCCACCCCTGACCTCCGACATGGGATAGCTCCTCCTGCCACGCCACAAGGGAAGCCCAAGAATACTGGAGTGTGTAGCCTATCGCTTCTCCAGTGGATCTTCCTGAAGTAGTAATGGAATTCGGGTCTCTAGCACTGCAGGTGAACTCTTTACCAACTGAGCTATCAGGGAAGCCCCAGAATTGGAAGGCAAAGTCCTAATCACTGAACCACCAGGGAAGTCCCCATCTGTACTATTGTTTCTCAAAGAACAGAGTCCACCCCAATGCATTCGTGGATCATTTCATATTCCGTAAATCATCATGTGGTGTTTCCAGTCTTCCTGGTTCTTGTTCCCTCTTCCTGCTGGATGATGATACGTAACTTGTGCTTTATTTCCCCACTGACCAGCATGACTGGCCCTCAATATATAAAAGAAGCAATAAGTATGATATATATTTTTACATCATTGAACTGAACTCTGGCACAAAGTGTGAATGTTTAAAAGTTCTCAAGCACTTTGATGGGTAGTGCCATTTTGCCCAGCCACTTCAAGTCATTGCTGTTTACTTGTAAAACTGTAAGAGATTGTAAATCCACTCTCATTTTCCAAAATATATGTGTTGATTACCTTCCATGGCTTTTCTGTGCATTATCATTCAAATGAGTCTCTTTATGGCATCCCTGACAGGTGGTCTTGAGTGACTCAGATTAAATTAGTATTTTCCTGTGCTCATGGGGAAGGTTTTGCTTCAGCTTATAAGTGGCACTGAATCCATTCAAAGCTATTGAAAAATTTTCTCTTCAGTTTTACATCCTAGTGAGTTATCTTCCTTTCAGCAACATTTATTACAAGTTTCAAAAACATAAGTGAGTGCTGTATATGGCTTATTTTGTACCTTTTTTAGATGTTGTTTCCTTCCATTGGAAAATGCTTCTGATATTCAATTAATTTTATATCCCTAAGACAAAGAATATACTCACAGATCAAACAAGAAACAAATTGAACATGTTCTTACAGAACAATGCCCTCTTTGGGGACTGTTGGCATAGCATTTCATGTGCTGTCTAAACCCACTTGCTCTCCTAATAATTTTTTGCTTGTGGGATATATCTCCACTTAAAGGGTAAGATAAGGATCTCCACAAGGCAGCCACAGTGATTATCAAATGAAACGCACTGCAGACTGACAAGAGCAATTCTGACTTCTCTTGCTTTCTTGTATCTTTGACATTTATCCAGCTACCTTTTAAACTCTGGTCTTGATTGGAGCATTTTCAATTCCTGAGGAAGAAATTCACACAAATCTGTCAGAAATGAGCCTTTCTGAAGCTTCCCTTAACAGCTGCTTGAAGCAGCTGGACTCATAGGCAGTTTAGAATATGACAAGTCATCTTATTCCTTTGACATTGAAAGTTGGCTTGGGTTTAAAACCTTGAACTGCCATAATCAGAGTGAAAAATAGACAAGGATTATATTTAGTTTTTTAAATGGGGAATTTCTGCACTTATTTTGCCATTCATTGATTTAGCACCTCTATAATACAGAATGATGGCAATTGCCAAATGTAAATATTATGGTATTAAGAAGAGATGGTTATTGGTTTGGATGGTTGGTAAAGGGAAGTCTTTGTTAAGGAACTGAATCTTAAAAATCAATCAGTTTTTACTCTTTCAAAAAGGAAATAATTTAACACATTTTATACCAAATACTTTACTAGTCAAAGGACAATTGCTGCTGTTGCTGCTAAGTTGCTTCTGTCATGTCCAACTCTGTGTGACCCCACAGATGGCAGCCCACCAGGCTCTTCCGTCCCTGGGATTCTCCAGGCAAGAACACTGGAGTGGGTTGCCATTTCCTTCTCCACAAAGGACAATTAGAAGAGCAACATTGATTCTTGCCCCTTGCCTTTTCTATATATGATATCTTATTGTGATTTAAGCTAAAACATTCATTTAATCATTATTTTACTTAAACTGCATGAATATTCAAGACACTATGTTCCTCTATATAAACTGAAGAGCATTTTACATTCTCAGTTCATTATAGAAAGAAGAAATACTTTCTTTATATGGGTTTCCAAAGAATTAAGAAGTTCAGTATTTTAGATTAAATCGCAAAGTCCAGGAAGGGAATTTGTCTTCACTAATGACTAGGCTAAGTAACTGTTTGCAGAGTTAATGAAAAGTTTTTTGCCTGATGTAAATACTGAAATCAAGAATATTATTTTAAGTAGGCATATCAAGATTATAAGTGATTTATCAGAAAGTTAATGGAGGCAATTCCATAAAATTAGTCATTCAATTTTGTAAACTTAAACTGCCCATGAGGTATATTATTTATAAATATGGAGTATTGGAAAGGGTGTTTGTATTAGTTTGATATGGAAACACAGCACACTAAAATGCAGAATACTTATTTTTCTAGTCTTCTTCTAGAGGTTATAAATGAGTTAAGATAAGCTTTGCAGAGAGCTTTGTAGAACCCAGATGGACCCAGGGCAATGGAATGATATCTCAGGCATCACACTGTGTGGAACATGATTAGAAGTGGAAAATATAAGCAGGTTAATTAGAATAAATCAGGATAGATGCTGTCATGGCAGTGCTGGATAGCTAGAGTGGGTATTTAGAGAAAAGGAAATGAGGAAATAGAGTGTGTTTGGATTAGAAACCTGAAGTTCACAAGCTCAGTGTGTTTGACCAGTAGAAGGGAAGACCTGGACTTGAGCTGAGGACTTAATTTGGAGTGAAATATACAGAAAGACCAAGTTAGCTGAATAGGATAACATCAAAGTAGTGATGACCTTTTTATTATTGCTCTTAAAAAACAATGGCAGATTTTGAACAAGAAAGGCTAGATGATTGTGAAGATCAGTTGGGGTAGCAGAAGCGTAGAGAGAAAAATGAAATGTAAGTGAAATACCCAGTCCATAGTCTAGGTGTGAAGTGGGGAGGGGGCTGTAGTAACAAAACAGTGAGAAAATTGGAGAGGACAGCTGACAATTTAGTGGCAGATTGAAAGAAAGCTTGGATACTGGGAAATAAGAAAAAGCATTGGCAGAAATGAAGACATCAATTTGGACAAGAGATATGAAATTAAACTTGATTTAGAAATAAAAATATCAAGAGGATGGGTATATATGTATAACCATGGATGATTCATGTTGATATTTGGCAGAAAACAACAAAATTCTATAAGCAACTATTCTTAAATTAAAAAATGAATAAAATCAGAAAAAATAAAAATAAAAAATACATATTTTTATTTTGAGGAGATGGTGAAATAACCAAGGAGTGAAACCATGGAGGAAGCATGTGTAAGGACAAATACAAATTAAAAACTTGAAACTTAATTCTCATTTACCTTAGAAAGCTTATAAGTACTTTCTCATCTGTCCAAATGTATATAAATTCTTTTGAAAATGATATGCATTTTTGTCATCTTTATGACCCCCAAATGTCCTTCTCTTGAACCTACAAGCTTTTGAAAAGCAAACATTAAAGGGGCCAGCATCCCACCCCTTCGTTTCTATTGAGAAGGTAGGAGCCTAACTTGCAACTCGGTGAGCTCTGACTTGCTCTGAGCTGCAAAACTGCATCCTGTCATTAAGAGTAATGGTTCATGCTAAGTAGCTCACACAAGGGTCACCCCAATACCCTGGTAAAGTTAGGATGAATTATGTGTGACAGGTGGATCTCAAGTCCTCTTCCTTGAGAAATGGTTATAGATTATCTTAAAAGTATGTATGTGATGGGTTGTATCTGCTTGGCTATATTATAGGGTAAGATTTACCAAATTTATGATTATCAAAAGAGAAATGGTGGGGGTGGATGAATTGGGAGCTTGGGATTAACAGATGCACATACTATGTATGGAATAGATAAAGAAGGATCTATTGTATAGTCCAGGAAACTGTATTCAATATCTAGTAATAACCTGCAACCTATAACAGAAAAGAATCAGAAAAGGAATATGTATATATATACACACACATGTGTGTGTGTGTAACTAAACTGCTTTGCTGTATGCCTGAAAGTAACACAACACTGTAAATCAACTATACTCCAATAAAATTTTTTAAAGAGAAAAACAATAAAAGGGTGATATTTATTTTTGTCTCTGCCATCTCTTAGGTGATTGCCTGTAACACATATCACATTCAAGGTTTAATGCTTAGTCAGTAAAAAAATTTTCTTTGTCTTCTATCTTTGCGAAGAGTTTTTCTGGGTTAGAAGAAGATTTTGTTTTTAATTCTATTTTCCCCATGTCTGATGTTGCAGACAAAGGGTCAGGGGTGAATATAGAGATTTAAATCTGTCATCATAGAAACAGCCAGAAACATAGAACATGTTGAGAGGACGGATGGTCAACTAAGACAGTGAAGATGAGAACAAGTTAGGGGCCAGGGTCTGCATTTTTTACAGGAACAGTGGCAGGGATGGGAGAAGAAAAGGGGTAGTGATTCTTGAGAATGGGAGCCTTGTCCAGTGAAATAGCGGCTAGAACCATTCTGTGTAATAATGTGGAAGATGGAAGCGGGAGGCAGGGAAATATTTTGTGGGATGAATGTTCAACTATCCAAAGTCTCCCATGGCCTGGCCTCTGTCTGTCTCTCCAGCCACTCTTTACCTCTCAACATTCAATTCCTCTCAACGTCTAGAATCTGCTCTTTATTTGAATCTCAGTGATGATGCCTGGCCTGGAATCCCTTTCCTTCAGCAAGATAAGCTCTCCTCAGTCCTAAGGCTCAGTATCAGCCTCCAAGAGCTGGTCCTAACCACCTCCCTCCTAACTAGAACCCCCTACCCAAGTGCTCCTCTAGTGCCCTATGCATATGTCCTTTACAATCTTACACGTGATCTTTATGATGACTTTTTTGGTGATTCATTAGTCAATGCCGTGTACCCCTTTGGGGGCAAGGGTAGGAGAAGTAAGGATGGCTTACCTGTTGGTGTACTGTTCGTACTTAACACAAGGCCGACCACATTTATACTCTTGTTTAACCTAAAAGTGTGTCAGGAGGGCTTAATAGAATGAGTGTTCCTTTGTGGAGTGAATTCATCTTAATCAGCGTTTTTCAATATGGAAGCCACTAACTATCTGTGACTTGAAATGTGACTAGTTCAAGTTGAGTTTACTGCAAATCAAAATGCATGCTAAATCACTGAGTCCAAACATTGATAAATATCCTTTCTTAAAAAAAATTATTTTTACCTGGAGGATAATTGCTTTACAATATTATGTTGGTTTCTGCCATTAAACAACATGAATCAGATATAAGTATACATATATTACCCTCCTTCTTGAGTCTTCCTCCAACCCCCTGGTCCTTCCCATCTAGGCCATCACAGAGTACTGCACAGAACTTCCTGGGTTATACAGCAACTTGAATGATTTCCTGTTGATCACATGTTTACCAATACAACATGATAAAATGATATTTTGAATATATTGGGTTGAATAAAATATAGTACAAAGTTCCCTGTTTTCATTTTTTGAATAGAAAATTATATATATGACTCACATATTGAACAGCACTAGTCTAAGTGAAAGTGCTTCTCAGGTGGTTCAGCAGTAAAGAATCTGCGTACCAATGCAGGAGATGCAAGTTTGTTTGATCCCTGGATAGGGAAGATCCCCTGGAGAAGGAAATGGCAACCCACTCTAACATTCTTGCCTGGGAAATCCCATGAATGGAGGAGCCTCAGTTCAGTTCAGTTCAGTCGCTCAGTCGTGTCCGACTCTTTGAGACCCCATGAATCACAGCATGCCAGGCCTCCCTGTCCATCACCAATTCCCAGAGTTCACTCAAATTCATGTCCATCGAGTCAGTGATGCCATCCAGCCATCTCATTCTCTGTCATCCCCATCTCCTCCCACCCCCAATCCCTCCCAGCATCAGAGTCTTTTCCAGTGAGTCAACTCGTCGCATGAGGTGGCCAAAGTATTGGAGTTTCAGCTTTAGCATCAGTCCTTCCAATGAACACCCAGGATTGATCTCCTTTAGAATGGACTGGTTGGATCTCCTTGCAGTCCAAGGGACTCTCAAGAGTCTTCTCCAGCACCACAGTTCAACAGCATCAATTCTTCGGCGATCAGCCTTCTTCACAGTCCAACTCTCACATCCATACATGACCACTGGAAAAACCATAGCCTTGACTAGACGGACCTTGGTTGGCAAAGTAATGTCTCTGCTTTTTAATACACTATCCAGGTTGGTCAAAACTTTCCTTCCAAGGAGTAAGCGTCTTTTAATTTCCTGGCTGCAATCAGCATCTGCAGTGATTTTGGAGCCCAAAAAAATAAAGTCTGACACTGTTTCCACTGTTTTTCCATCTATTTCCCATGAAGTGATGGGACCTGCTGCCATGATCTTAGTTTTCTGAATGTTGAGCTTCAAGCCAACCTTTTCACTCTCCTCTTTCACTTTCATCAAGAGGCTTTTGAGTTCCTCTTCACTTTCTGCCATAAGGGTGGTGCCATCTGCATATCTGAGGTTATTGATATTTCTCCTGGCAATCTTGATTCCAGCCTGTGCTTCTTCCAGCCCAGCATTCCTCATGATGTACTCTGCATATAAGTTGAATAAGCAGGGTGACAATATACAACCTTGACGTACTCCTTTTCCTATTTGGAACCAGTCTGTTGTTCCATGTACAGTTCTGACTGTTGCTTCCTGACCTGCATACAGGTTTCTCAAAAGGCGGGTCAGGTCGTCTGGTACTCCCATCTCTTTCAGAATATGGGTTAGGGTCACAAAGAGTCAGACACAACCTAATGATTAAACAACAACAGCAAGTTTAAATGAAAGTATTTCCACTAATATGAAGAAATATGAAATCACTAAAATTAACATGCCTAAGTGCTAGAAAAAGATCTATGCTACTTCCAACTTAATAGATAGTGGCTCTTTGGTCAAAACTCAGACAGTTCTCAGATGTTTTAAATGATAGGTATGGAAAAATAGCTTTCTTCCTGGCAAAATATGTAGAAATCATTTACTAGAATAGACAGGTTAAGATTTTTACTTTTAAGAGATGAGTTACTAGCACACTCAGTGTGTGGATTCTTATAATACCCCGGCTCCAGTGTCCACCTTCATCACCACATTTGTGCTCCAAGACTATGTAAAGCAGCATTAAGTCAATCATTTACATTCACTTGTCATCCATGGATTCAACATACATTAACTGAATGCTACCTGTGCACCAGATCCTACTACAAAAATAGAAGAACCCCCATGGAAATAAACACGATCTTTATTTTAGCACAGCTTACATTTTAAGCAGTAGACTAGAAGCAAGGATCAAGTAAGTAAATGAATAAATAAGATCACTTCACATTTCTTTGAGAATTATCTTTGGCCACACATAACAGAATACCCAGACAGCAATGAATTAAACTGCAAAGATGATCAGTGTTTATAGAATAAAGAATTCAGAGAAAAAGCAGCAATCAGGTAGGGTCAGGTAACAAAACAGGTACCCAGTACTTTTTTCTCTTTTCAAACCATTGTTCTTAATGTGATTGTTTTTAGTTCTTATGCTTTGTTCACCCTCAAGTTTTTTAAAATGGATGGCGCAGCTCCAGGAATCTCATCTGAGATCAAGAAAACTCGTTTTGTGTTACTTTTCCTTTTAACAGGAAATTAAATACCTTTCCCAGGAACCCGCAGCACTCTTCCCCTTATTGAACAGAACTGAGTCACAGGGACTTGTTCAAGCTGTAAGAGAGTCTGGGAAAGCAAGTGTTTACAGACCCTGTGGTGAGGTTGGCAAGAGAGAAGGAAGTTGCAAAATAGACATAGCGTGTTTTTCTTTCTCTTTAGATTGCATTCGGATAGGTCTTACAAAGACAATAAAAGAGAATAATGAAATAGAGTGCAACTGGTGTAGGGGAATATTTGAAGATAACCTGAAATGGCAGTTTGAAGGCGATGATATTTGGGGAGAGACTTAAATGATGAGATAATAACAACCTTGTCAGCACTTGTGGGAAAGGGTTCCATGGATATGTCAGCCCAATAGAAAATTCAAGACTTGTTTACAAAGAGGATCCTGTACAATTTCATGTTGAGACTGTATTAGGGTTTTCTTAAAAACCTGAACAAGTAGAGTATGTGATTATTAATATAAAATAAATTATTTTAATGCTTTGTTCATGTAACTTTTGACAATACACTTTACTACTATTTTACTTCTCTAGATTTTGAGCTTTACCAATATTTTAAAATGAATATTCTAAATAGTCACTCATTTTAACAACACTGCACTAATAAAAAGACAAGTGCAATGAATATTCCTGAGTAAGATATTAAATTGACAGAAGATAAAACAGAGAGTGAAGTACCTGACACTTTCCTTTCAAGTCATGTTGATATTAAAAGGGATGAAACATAGATACACATGTTTTAAGACATTAGATGACAGTTTCCCATTATTAGAATGACAATGCTCCAAAGAGATGCATTTGACAGGCTGAATACAGAAATATAAATTATGTGGAATATAAGATTGAAAAGAATATCAGATTTGCAAATCTCTGGTTAAAGATATCTATTCCTTTCTTCCTCCTTTTCTTTCTAGAAACGCTCACTCATTTCCCTGTCTCCTGCCTTGCAGGTAGACTCTTTACCTCCTGAGTTACCAGGGAAGTCCCTCCAAACATTTAGTTATAGTGGAAACATTCATTAATCATATTCCAATCAAACAAAAGTAGTAGAGAAGCAACAGATGTGATGCCAGATTTGCTGTATGATTCCTACAGGCTGGAAAGAGTAGATGGATCAGAAAGAAAAGAGCAGCTGTAATGAGAACAGAAAAAGATAAGTCAAATACAAAATGGACAGAAAAAATAAATACTGGAACCTGCCAAAATATCACATCAGCACTAAACTGAGAGTTCAGAAGGGCCAATAGTAAACTATAGTGTCAAATCATTTATGTACTACTTCAGTTTAAGTTACAATTTTTTCTAGCTCTGAACAATCAAGATAGTAATAATAAATAGCTGTATTTAGAACTGAGATACTTATCATCCAGTATTCAATTGTACTTTCAATATTCTGTATAGTATTGAAAGTATATACACAGTTTTGAAAGTATATATACAGTTTTCACTGTGCCAGGTGCCAGGCACTGAGGGTTGCATATCCACTGATGGATCTAGTGTTGGTTGTAATTAAGAAGATCATGATTTAATTGGGAGATAGGAGGGTAAGGACCACGGCAATGGGCACCTACAAGATGGAGAATTACAGTATAATATGACACATGCTCTACATGCACAGAGCTAAGACCTGCATCCATAGGCCGATATCCACAGGGCTAATCAGGTAACGTTTTACACAGCAAGTGTCGCTTCCGTTGGAGTGTTAAGGATGATGAAATTATTAAAAACAGTGAGTCCCTACATGTGAACATTCAAGTTGCAAAATTGCAAATATGCGAATGTGTGTTCCATCAGCATCAGCGCGAGTGACATTGTAGCTGGCTCTCCGTGTCCTGTGACTGCTGACCCTTCAGCTCTGCCATACCCCGCCTCCTCCAATCAGTAACTCTTCTTGCCTGCTCGCCCAGTACGCCAGCAGTTGTGCTGCACTATACTTTCCAAGGTACTTTATTGTAAGATTAAAAATATTTTGTTTTGTGTTTGCTTGTTTATGTATTATTTGTGTGAAAAGTATTATAAACCTCATACAGCACAGTATTATATGGGCGATTGTGGTGGTTGGGTGCGTAGGCTCACTCTGTTGAGCTTACAAGCAAACTGGACGTATGAATGCGCTCTGGGAATGGAACTCATTCGTGTGCAGAGGACCTGTACTGTAGGTTGATTCACTCAATACCCATTTCTACCTCTTTTTCCAGTGCCGCTTTCCCAGAATTCCTTGTAAGTAGATGGACTAGTGAGACATAAGGGGAGTCAGGGCTTCCCTGGTGGCTCAGAGGTTAAAGCGTCTGCCTCCAATGCGGGAGACCCGGGTTCGATCCCTGGGTTGGGAAGATCCCCTGGAGAAGGAAATGGTAACCCACTCCAGTACTCTTGCCTGGAGAATCCCATGGATGGATAAGCCTGGTAGGCTACAGTCCATGGGGTCGCAAAGAGTCAGAAACGACTGAGCGACTGAACAGAACAGAATGGGGATTTATGGGAAAATCTTTGCCCTTAGGCTTAAGGTTTTGCCCTCTTTTCTACTTTTGCTTCTTTATTCTTCTCGGGTTTAGACTGTGGAAAGGATGGCCAAGCTGCACCAGCCATACTGCCTAACATTAGAAAAGAAAGAGTAATTTTCCTTGACACCTTGAAGTTCTAAACAACACTAGCAACTACCAATCGGATTTAATCTTGCTGCACGAGAAGTCAACACCTATTTAACCAAACCCCTGTAGAGAGTTGCTGCTTTTTTCTCTTGCAGCTGAACACTTCCAACTAAGCCTTAGGAAGAGATGAGCTCACTTCCAACAGATTCGTTGTGAATGTACAGAAAGAAAGCAATTATGGGGAATCCCCAAATTAAAGGCCTACAAGGCTGGAGCAGACAGCAATATCTAGTATTCCACAGGCATGTCGAAAGGGGATGTTGGTGGAAATGGCTTTGTGGACAACAAAAGAAGAGATGTTTCTCATTGAATAAAAGTTCAAATAGGTGAGTTGCTATGAAATTGGGGTAAAAGTGAGAAGGTCATTGGGGGCATTACTGTTCTGGTGAAGTGTTGGTGAAAACTGGATGGCCATGGGCTGCGGAGCACAGTGGGTGAAAGTGCAAGACCGGTGGGAACAGGACACTAAAGGTGCATTGTTTCAAAGGCACACAGAGATAAAGCGGTGGTTTCGAGAGAGAAGCAATGATGAGGAAGTTTTCTTTACCTTCAGGACGTGACAAACTTGGGAAGATGTTCATTGGAGAGAGAACAGTAAGGACGAGAGATCAGAGAGAGAGTAGACAAGAAATGATGCCCAGAGGTGCTAGTGAAGGGCCAGAGGGCAACCCCCTGAAAGAAGCAGCATCCATGTCCTTTGACAAGGCAAGGATGAGTGTGGGTACTGCAAGGAGGAAGGCAGAGAGAAAGCACTGTTAATATTCTTTATTTCCTTTGTGAAAAGATTTAATCAGCTTCTTAGGGCAAGCAACTAGATATCAGGCACAGGATTTCAGGAGCTGGAAAGGGTTTAGAACAACCAACTGAAGAGATGAGATTGGACACGGCATCCTCGAGGGCTAGGTACAAAGTTAAAAGGTGATCTCAGCCCCAGCTGCAGCTGCAAAGTGTTGGTCCTTTCATTAATGCCTAGACTCCAGACATCACTGCTGGGTTGTGCACAGGTGCAGGCTTGGGGAAGATGGCTGATGTTGCTTGTTTTCTGCACCTGACTCACATTTGTATAAAACACAACAGTTACAATAAGCATCAAAGGGAATTTGGAAGGGGTGAAGAAGTTACAGAAGGGTGACAGCCTGAGTGGGTTGGAGGGAGGGGTTTCCGGGGTGGAGGGTAGGTACACAGGTAGGTACAGAGGGAGGCATTCCTGTCTGCTTTGCAGTCAAGGGAGTCGACTGGGGAAAGGGGACGTGGGCCTTCGCCCCATTCTGGCCCTCTCTTGCTCTTTGGATGTTCCTCCTGAGACAGCCTGGGACCTGGGGCCCTCTGCTGCAGTGCTTGCACCTGGACAAGATACAAGGAAACGATAAGGGACTAAAAATAACTGCATGCAGGCACAATTGGGACAAAAAATGGACAAAAAGATACAAAAATAACAAAAAGAAACCCAACTGAAAAAGTGTGGAAGAGCAGGGAGCAAAAACAGGATGTCCGGGGCAAAAGCAGGATACTGCACTCAACACCACCAGAGGGGTGGGTAAAACACTCCTAAACCATCCCTCCAGCCCAGCCCCTGGACACACCCCTACCATCACCCCAGATAAACAACAAGCTCATTTCCCCCTCTGGGGACCAAGCTAGCAAGGGAAACTGTGATTTGTTCTCACTGTCCCCTGCTGTAGCAGGAGCCCCAATAAAGCCTTGCCTGAATTTCCTGTGTGGCCTCTGATCAATTTCTATTGATTAAGGAGGCCAAGAATGCTGGTTGGTATACACTCCCACCCCAGAGTTACACAATTCAGTAATAACTTCATAGTATCCCCGGGAATATATCCCATAGTGTAATTCCATATTTTCTATGTCTTAGGCATTTATAAGTGCTTTTAAAATGTTCTACATTCTAAGTAAATTGTACTTCAATCACATCTACTTATAATATATGGCACATGCTTTTATACATGTGATGTATCTTTTTCTATCTTGTTACAAAAAGAAATCATTCTAAAGTGAGATTAACACTGAATAAGAAAATTTTAATTTTCAACGGAAATTGTTTCTTAGACTAAGGAATAAACTATAATAAGGAATAAACTATAATTTTGATATTTGGCTCAGACAGTAAAGTGTCTGCCTGTAATGCCGGAGACCTGGGTTCAATCCCTGGGTTAGGAAGATTCCCTGGAGAAGGAAATGGCAACCCACTCCAGTACTCTTGGAGAAGGAAATAGCTACCTACTCCAGTATTCTTGCCTAGAGAATTCCACAGACAGAGGAGCCTGGTGGGCTACAGTCCATCGGGTCGCAAAGAGTTGGACACGACTTCACTTTCTTTCTTTCTAAAAATATATTTCAGGCTCAGAAGGGCATTCAGAGCCTATGGAAAGTAAGGAAATTCTTCTCTTTCTGTATAAATATGTTCTCAAAATGCTTGATCAGCCCAGCACTTGACTCTCCCAATCTGATACCCTGGGGCAGATGACCATTTTGGCAACACAGATTATCAGCGTTTTTCTGTGGGCTTTCCCTTAGGGAACAGCAGGGGACTTTTTCAAAGACAAAGCAGCACTTCTCAACTGTCTTTCTAAATCTGTAATTCCATCAGACATGGGCAGGGCAGAGGTTTTCTTCCCTAGTGCAGAATCAGTGAGCTAGCTGTCAGACCGGCTCTACCTGCCTCCACTCTCATGCTCAGGGCGTCTCCTTACCTCATCTTTCCACCCTCATTAAAAACCATCAATGAAAGCAAGAGTGTGACTAAGGCCATAGTCAGTACCGGTAGGGACTTGGCTAGAAGCCCCCAGGAAGAAATTGGTTTAAACACTCAAAGTCCTTGTCATCTGACCAGCGAACTGGTAATTCCGAAGCAGCAGTAGTGGCAATGTTAGTCACTCAGTTGTGTCTGATCCTTTGCAATTCCATGGTTTGTAGCCTGCCAGGCTCCTCTGTCTGTGGAATTCTCTAGGCAAGAATACTGGAGTAGGTAGCTCTTCCCTTCTCCAGGGGATTTTCCTGAGCCAGGAATCGAACCTGGGTCTCTTGTATCGCAGGCAGTTTCTTTACCGTTTGAACCACCAGAGAAGAACTGACCTCAAAGAAAGCTTTGGTCACCATGTGGGAGGTCCTGTGTCACTTTGTAGGAGTAACTTTGGAATGTTTGAAGGATATTAAAAGCAGGGCAATTCAGGCACAGGATAAAAACTAAAGTTTATTATAGCTAGAGTTATCTGGGAGTAGAAGAGCACACTTCTACGTGTCTTTGGAAGTAGAGGCTGATGAAACTTCGTAAGGATTGCTCTAAAAATAGAAATTTGAGCTAAAGACTTCTAAATTTCTATCCATTTGGATTCAATAAGTAAATATGTTTTCAGCATTTCTTAGGCTGTATTCTTTATGAGAAGTTAATATGCTTTTATTAAAAAAAAAGATTGTTCTCTGGTTAATTTATGTTTGGGAAACATTTCAAGCCATATTCATTTATTCAGGTATATGATACACATAAATATATTAAATTTTGAGTAAGCCTATGTTTTAAGCAAATGCTTTCCAACTGTATCTAACCACTGAACTGGTTTTGGTTTGTTTTCAAAGCTTTTAGAAGGAAGTTTTTGTTTTGTTTTGCTTTGCTGTTGTTGCTATTATTGAGTCACTAAGTCATGTCTGACTCTTTTGTGTCCCCATGGATTGTAGCCTGCAAGGCTTCTCTGTCCATGGGGTTTTTTAGGAAGCATGCTAGAGTTGGGTGTCATTTCCTTCTCAGGGGAGCTTCCTACCCAAGAACTGGACCCAGGTCTCCTGCATTGCAGGCGAATTCTTCATACCTGAGCCACCAGGGAAGCCCATTTGTTTTGCTTTGTTTCAGTAAAATTTTGGTTAAATTCTTAAGGACATCAAACACATAATACAAAAGTTTGTGGCTAATATAGTGCCCTAACAAGCTATATTTTCTAAGCAATAGCTACTTTCCAGGGGGCAGAAGATATAAGATTAGTTCTTAAAATGTTTATGTGTTTTTAAATGTCAAAGAATTATGACGTCTTTCTAGAGTGAGATCCTGTACATTATTTATCTTCTAAGCTATGATACATAATTTAGAATCCTTTACAGTAAAGTCCATGACTTCCTGAGAACTTGTGTACAGTTCAGTTCAGTCGCTCAATCGTGTCTGACTCTTTGCAACCCCATGAATAACAGCACGCCAGGGCTCCCTGTCCATCACCAACTCCCGGAGTTCACTCAAACTCATGTCCATCGAGTCGGTGATGCCATCCAGCCATCTCATTCTCTGTCGTCCCCATCACCTCGCACCCCCAATCCCTCCCAACATCAGACTCTTTTCCAGTGAGTCAACTCTTCGCATGAGGTGGCCAAAGTATTGGAGTTTCAGCTTTAGCATCAGTCCTTCCAATGAACACCCAGGGTTGATCTCCTTTAGAATGGACTGGTTGGATCTCCTTGTAGTCCAAGGGACTCTCAAGAGTCTTCTCCAGCACCACAGTTCAAAAGCATCAATTCTTTGGCGATCAGCTTTCTTCACAGTCCAACTCTCACATCCATACATGACCACGGGAAAAACCATAGCCTTGACTAGATGGACCTTGGTTGGCAAAGTAATGTCTCTGCTTTTTAACATGCTATCTAGGTTGGTCATAACTTTCCTTCCAAGGAGTAAGCGTCTTTTAATTTCCTGGCTGCAATCAGCATCTGCAGTGATTTTGGAGCCCGAAAAATAAAGTCTGACACTGTTTCCACTGTTTCCCCATCTATTTCCCATGAAGTGATGGGACCAGATGCCATGATCTTCGTTTTCTGAATGTTGAGCTTCAAGCCAACCTTTTCACTCTCTTCTTTCACTTTCATCAAGAGGCTTTTGAGTTCCTCTTCACTTTCTGCCATAAGGGTGGTGTCATCTGCATATCTGAGGTTATTGATATTTCTCCCGGCAATCTTGATTCCAGCTTGTACTTCTTCCAGCCCAGCGTTCCTCATGATGTACTCTGCATACAAGTTAAATAAGCAGGGTGATAATATACAACCTTGACGTACTCCTTTTCCTATTTGGAACCAGTCTGTTGTTCCATGTCCAGTTCTAACTGTTGCTTCCTGACCTGAACTTGTGTACAGCTGAGATAAATGCTTTGCTCAGAGGAAGGGCGATGCTCTTACCTGCCCTGAATCACTGTGCCTGGAAGAAGGGAGGGGTCATTGCTTCAGGCAGCCACACACCCTATTACTGTAAATACTACTCTTGAGTGATGATGGCTGTCATCTCAGGCATAAAGTAGACATAATTGTGAAAATTTATTTTTAGGATCCTATGCTGATGTAGTGATTTGCCATTCCCTTCTCCAGTGGACCACATTCTGTCAGACCTCTCCACCATGACCCATCCGTCTTGGGTCAGGAAGCAACAGTTAGAACTGGGCATGGAATAACAGACTGGTTCCAAATAGTAAAAGGAGTACGTCAAGGTTGTATATTGTCACCCTGCTTATATAACTTGCATGCAGAGTACATCATGAGGAACGCTGGGCTGGAAGAAGCACAAGCTGGAATCAAGATTGCCGGGAGAAATATCAATAACCTCAGATATGCAGATGACACCACCCTTATGGCAGAAAGTGAAGAGGAACTCAAAGGCCTCTTGATGAAAGTGAAAGAGGAGAGTGAAAAGGTTGGCTTGAAGCTCAGCATTCAGAAAACGAAGATCATGGCATCTGGTCCCATCACTTCATGGGAAATAGATGGGGAAACAGTGGAAACAGTGTCAGACTTTATATTTTTGGGCTCCAAAATCACTGCAGATGCTGATTGCAGCCAGGAAATTAAAAGACGCTTACTCCTTGGAAGGAAAGTTATGACCAACCTAGATAGCATGTTAAAAAGCAGAGACATTACTTTGCCAACCAAGGTCCATCTAGTCAAGGCTATGGTTTTTCCCATGGTCATGTATGGATGTGAGATTTGGACTGTGAAGAAAGCTGATCGCCGAAGAATTGATGCTTTTGAACTGTGGTGTTGGAGAAGACTGTTGAGAGTCCCTTGGACTGCAAGGAGATCCAACCAGTCCATTCTAAAGGAGATCAACCCTGGGTGTTCATTGGAAGGACTGATGCTAAAGCTGAAACTCCAATACTTTGGCCACCTCATGCGAAGAGTTGACTCACTGGAAAAGAGTCTGATGTTGGGAGGGATTGGGGGTGGGAGGTGACGGGGACGACAGAGAATGAGATGGCTGGATGGCATCACCGACTCGATGGACATGAGTTTGAGTGAACTCCGGGAGTTGGTGATGGACATTGAGGCCTGGCATGCTGTTATTCATGGGGTCGCAGAGAGTTGGACATGACTGAGCGACTGAAATGATGCTGATGTAGATTGCACAATCAACTGCTTCCTTAAAAGTAACTCTCTAAAAAACAACATGGTATCCAAAACTGGGATTGACATATATATACACTATTTGTACTATGCATAAAATAGATAACTAATGAGCCCTACTGTACAGCACAGGGAACTCCAGTGAATGCTCTGTGGGAACCTAAATGGAAAGGATACCTTAAAAAGAGGGGATATATAAATACACGTAACTGACTTACTGGGCTGTACAACAGAAATGAACAGCATTTAATGCAGTAAAGCAACTGCACTTCAATAAAAACTTTAAAAAATAAATCAGATCCTGGAACATATAAAAGGCATTAGTTAAAAAAAATATAAATTCCAAATTAAGGTCTGTAGTTTAGGTAAAAGTATTGTAACAATGATACTTCCTCAGTTTGGAAAAATCGGCTATGGTTTAGTAAGGTATGAACATTCTGAGAAGACAGTCAAAGGTTAAATATGAACTCCAACATATTAGCAGATTTTCTAAATAGGATTACTCTAATATTTTTAAAAAAGCAATCTAATGCAAAGAAAGATGTGTTAATTTCTTTTTAGTATTTAGTAATCTTGGGAATCTGAGGAACGCTGGGCTGGAAGAGGCACAATCTGGAATCAAGATTGCTGGGAGAAATATCAATAACCTCAGATATGCAGATGACACTACCCTTATGGCAGAAAGTGAAGAGGAACTCAAAAACCTCTTGATGAAAGTGAAAGAGGAGAGTGAAAAGGTTGGCTTGAAGCTCAACATTCAGAAAACAAAGATCATGGCATCTGGTCCCATCACTTCATGGGAAATAGATGGAAAAACAGTGGAAACAGTGTCAAACTTTATTTTTTGGGGCTCCAAAATCACTGCAGATGCTGATTGCAGCCATGAAATTAAAAGACGCTTGCTCCTTGGAAGGAAAGTTATGACCAACCTTGATAGTATATTAAAAAGCAGAGACATTACTTTGCCAACAAAGGTCCTTCTAGTCAAGGCAATGGTTTTTCCCGTGGTCATGTATGGATGTGAGAGTTGGACTGTGAAGAAGGCTGATCGCCGAAGAATCGATGCTTTTGAACTGTGGTGTTGGAGAAGACTCATGAGAGTCCCTTGTACTGCAAGGAGATCCAACCAGTCCATTCTAAAGGAGATCAACCCTGGATGTTCATTGGAGGGACTGATGCTAAAGCTGAAACTGCAATACTTTGGCCACCTCATGCGACGAGTTGACTCACTGGAAAAGAGTCTGATGCTGGGAAAGGTTGGGGGCGGGAGGAGAAGGGGACGACGGAGAATGAGATGGCTGGATGGCATCACCGACTCTGTGGACATGAATTTGAGTGAACTCCGGGAGTTGGTGATGGACAGGGAGGCCTGGCGTGCTGTGATTCATGGGGTCGCGGAGAGTCGGACACGACTGAGCGACTGAACTGAACTGAACTGAACTGAATCTTGGGAATCATGTTTTTTTTTTTTTTATTTTCAGTGGATTAGATATGAGAAAACAATATGTAAAGAAATCTAAAAACAAAATTTAAAAGAAGACCCTGATAAAGTTTTATTTCTTAAACCTTAAGAATTGGAGTTGTTGTTGTTAAATGACTAAGTTGTGTCTGACTCTTTGCAAACCCAGGGAGGGACAGCAGCATTCCAGGTTTCCCTGTCCTTCAGTATCTCCCAGAGTTTGCTCAAACTCATGTCCATTGAGTTGGTGAGGCCATCCAACTAGCTCATCCTCCTTCATCCCCTTCTCTTCCTGCCTCAATCTTTCCCAGCATCAGGGTGTTTTCCAATGAGTCAGCTCTTTGCATCAGGTGGGCAAAATATTGGAGTTTCAGCTTTAGCATCGGTCCTTCCAATGAATATTTAGGGTTGATTTGCTTTAGCATTGACTGGTTTGATCTCTTTGCTGTCCAAGGGACTCTCAAGAGTGTTCTCCAACATAAATTCTTCAGCACTCAGCTTTCTTTATGGTCCAACTCTCATAACCATACATGACTCCTGGAAAAACCATAGCTTTGACTGTATGGACCTTTGTTGGCAAAGTGATGTTTCTGCTTTTTACTATGCTGTTTAGGTTGGTCTTAGTTTTCTTTTCAAGGAGCAAGCATCTTTAATTTCATGGTTGCAGTCATTGTCCGCAGTGATATTGGAGCCCATGAAAATAAAATCTGTCACTATTTCCACTTTTCTCCATCTATTTGCCTTGAAGTGAAGGGACCAGATGCCATGATCTTAGCTGCTTAAATGTTGGGTTTTAGGCCAGCTTTCTCTTTCATCAAGAGGCTCTTTAGTTCTTCTTTGCTTTCTGTCATTAAGTTGGTATCATCTGCATATCTGAGATTGTTGATATTTCCCAGCAATCTTGATTTCAACTTGTGAGTCATCCATTGAGGAATTTCTCATGATGTACTGTGCATATAAGTTAAATAATGGCTTCCCTGGTAGCTCAGATTATAAAGAATCTGCCAGCAATGAGGGAGACCCAGGCTTGATCCCTGGAGAAGGGAATGTCTAACTACTACAGTATTCTTGCCTGGAGAATTCTATGGATAGAGGAACCTGGTGGGCTATATATAGTCATGGGTTCACAAAGAGTCAGACATGACTGAGCAACTAACATTTTCACTTTATTTCCATAGTGTTTTAAAATATTTTGAATTGGTTTCCAAAATTGAATAATATTTTACCATAAAAGTTTTTTGTTTTTATTTTTTAATTTTACTGATATTTAATTTGCAATGTTGCATTTTCACTGTACAACAAAGTGATTCAGTTATACAGACACATACACATATATGTGATTCTTTTTCCTTTTTTTCTGTTATGGTTTATCATAGGATATTAAACGTAGCTCCTTGCGCTCTACGGTAGGACCTTGTTGTCCGTTCATCCTCGGTGTAATAGTTCGCATCTGCTCATCCCAAACTCCCTCCAAGTCTTCCCCCCCTCTCCTCCTTGCTTGGCAACCGCAAGTCTCTATGTTTGTGATTCTGTTTCTGCTTCAGAGATAAGTTCACTTGTGTCACGTTTTAGATTCCACATATAACTGATATCATATATCAGAAAAATCTTAATTTCTGGCTTCTTCTGAAAATCGGAAGGTGAGGCAACATTGCACCCACAATTCCGGATGCTGAAGAGGCAGAGACAGCACAGAGGTGTCTCCCAGGATCAGGCATGAACTCTCCAGTCCCCTTCCTCCCCACCCTCCATCACTCCTCAGAGCCTTGTTCTGAGCCCCCCTTCACTCATTTCACCCTCCCCCGCTCATAAGTTTGAACTGGCAACCACAACTCTAGGTCGCAGTAACTCCTCTAGTGAAACAAATGAATTTTAATGTTAGCAATTTGCACACAGCAGCATACTTGGGCTTCCCTGGTAGCCCAGTTGATAAAGAATCCGCCTGCAATGCAGGAAACCCTAGTTCCATTCCTGGACCAGGAAGATCCCCTGGAGAAGGGATCGGCTACCCATTCCAGTATTCTTGGGCCTCCCTAGTGGCTCAGATGATAAAAAATCTGCCTGCAATGTGGGAGACCTGGGTTCAATCCCTGGGCTGGGAAGATCCCCTGGAGGAGGGCATGGCAGCCCACTCCAGTATTCTTGCCTGGAGAACCCCCATGGATGGAAGAGCATGACAGGCTACACTCCATGGGGTTGCAGAGTCAGACATGACTGAGCAACTAAGCACAGCACAGTCTACTTAGACAAATACACCGCATTATTTAGAAACCACATTATACGGAAAAAACTCTTTGGTTTTGGATTTAGGCAGATATTTTCCCTCAGTTTTATTGAGATAAAATTGACATTCAACATTGTTTAAGTTTAAAATATACAATGTGTTGATTTGATTCATGTATATTTTGCATATTGACTTCCCTTGTATAGTGTCACGTAATTACCATTCTGGGGACTAAAACGTCCACTTACGGTCTCCACTTTGAAGACAACTCTTCCAATCTTTGTTCTATGAATTTACATATCTATCTGCCCATCCATTTATCTTTATATGTCTAAAATATGTATCTACCAAATACACAGTTTTTCACTTTACTATTTTACTTAAGATCAACTTTACATTTAACTTGCATGAGCCTCTCAGTTTCCTTATCTGTAAATGGGGACAATAAACCCAACTCTGAAGGACTTTTATGAGAATGAAATGTGATTCTGTATGTGCAGTCACGAGTGGCTTGCAGGTCCTCAGTAGGTAACTTTCTATCCTTTTTTTATTACTCCCGGGTCCAGGGACTGACATGGCGGGATAAGGTTTCAAAGTAACTGAATGGTGTTTTCCTACAAATTTTAAAACTGAAGTTTAAATTTTGATAGGTGGAGTTTCAGGTCTCTTGAGTTGTTGCAACACTGAAGTCTAATACAAATGACCTAATTTTGTGATAGAATTATTTTTTAAAAGTCTAGTTGAGGCTTCCCTGATAGCTCAGTTGGTAAAGAGTCTGCTTGCAATGCAGGAGACCCCAGTTCGATTCCTGGGTTGGGAAGATCTCCTGGAGAAGGGAAAGGCCACCCTGGCCTGGAGAATTCCAAGGACTGTATAAGCCATGGGGTTGCAAAGAGTCAGACACAACTGAGGGATTTTCATTTTCACTTTCTTTCCAGTTCTAAACTCTGCAGTCTAAACCACAACTGAGGGATTTTCATTTTCACTTTCTTTCCAGTTCTAAACTCTGCAGTCTAAACCACACTGAGGCAGGGTAGAGAGGCTGCTGCAGAGGAATTGAGAAGACGATGCTGACAGCCTTTCCTACTTGTGTCAATAACCACACATTTCTTTAATCTGTGTTTTGCTATGGACAAAAGGAAAGTCAACTGAAAGAGTGTGTTGATTTGTTTTATCCCTTAAATGCATTGATTGTCTTATACAAAATGAAAATATGGGAGAGCTACATCCATATCTCCCTCTATACATAATGATGAAGGGGAAACTGTCCCAATTGCTTTTCTTAAAGTGTTTGGGATACCAGATGAGATATTCCAGATGGAAATTCCCTAAGTGAATAATTCATTCACAAATTAATTATTTATTCTTGATGAGTCCTATGTGTAAGGCACTTGGTAAAATGCTGTGGATGATTTAACATTGAATGAGACGTGTTCCCTGTCCTCATGGAGATTACATTCAAGCAAAGAGGTGTACTGATAGCCGTGTGTGAGAAAAGCAATACAGATCGTTCACGAGGCACAGAGAAACAGAAGAGAGGGTTTCCGGTCGTAGGGATTAGGGAATATCACGGAGGAGACAGCAATTAAGTCACTGCAAGTTTTCCTCATTCTCCTTTTGAAGACAGTGTAGGTTCATCAAATAGAAACTGGGAAATGCATACAAGTCATTAAAATCGTTCAGTTCCGTCGCTCAGTCGTGTTCGACTCTTTGCGACCCGGTGGACTGTAGCCTACCAGGCTTCTCTGTCCATGGGATTCTCCAGGCAGGAATACTGGAGTGGGTTACCGTTTCCTTCTCCAGGGGATCTTCCCGACCCAGGGATTGAACCCGGGTCTCCCACATTGGAGGCAGACGCTTTAATCTCTGAGCCACCAGGGAAGCCCAGTCATTAAAATAATTGTTAGCATATCCCTCAGAGGTAAAGCTCATTGACTTTTCATAATTTACATTTTTTCTATGAAAGGGTTAGTAGCTCAGTCACATCCCACTCTTTGCAACCCTGTGGACTGTAGCCCACCAGGCTCCTCTGTCCATGGAATTTGCCAGGCAAGAATACTGGAGATGGTAGTCATTTTCTCCTCCAGGGAATCTTCCTGACCCAGGGCTTGAACCCAGGTCTCCTGCATCATAGGCAGATTCTTTACCATCTGAGCCACCAGGAAAACCTTACACTCATATTTTTTTTTTTCAAAATCATAAAATATGAAATACATGCACTTACATCTTCTTAAAATTACAGTCTGGCCATTTTTCTTTGCTATTATATTTCTATAAAATAGTATGTTTACTCTCCTGTAAGAAGACATACCTCCAAATTTGCATCCTTCATCTAATTATTAGAAAGCATTAGACAGGATAGGCCATTTGAAGCAACATGGATGGACCTAGAGATTGTCATACTGAGTGAAGTAAGTCAGACAGAAACAGACAAATATCATAAGGTATCACTTATATGTGGAAACTAAATAACAGATACAAATGACCTTAGTTACAAAACAGGAGTGGAGTCACAGATGCAGAAAACAAACTTGTGGTCACCACCGGATAGGAGGGGGAGGGACAAACTGGGGGACTGAGACGGATACGCACACACTACTATCTAATAAAGAAAATTGAACAGAACCTCCTGCGTAGCAGGGGACTCTACTCGATACTCTATAATTGCCTACGTGGGAAAAGAATCTTTAAAAAAGGGGGATATAAAACCTTTAAAAAAGGGTGTGGAGAGAAGGGAACCCTCTTACACTGTTGGTGGGAATGCAAACTAGTACAGCCACTATGGAGAACAGTGTGGAGATTCCTCAGAAAACTGGAAATAGAACTGCCATATGATCCAGCGATCGCACTCCTGGGCATACACACCGAGGAAACCAGAATTGAAAGAGACACATGTACTCCAATGTTCATTGCAGCACTGTTTATAATAGCGAGGACATGGAAGCAACCTAGATGTCCATCTGCAGATGAATGGATAAGAAAGCTTTGGTACATATACACAATGGAGTATTTCTCAGCCATCAAAAAGAATGCATTTGAATCAGTTTTAATGAGGTGGATGAAATTGGAGCCAATTATACAGAGTGAAGTAAGCCAGAAAGAAGAACATCAATACCGTATATTAACGCATATATATGGAATTTAGAAAAATGGTAACCTGAACCCTGTATAAGAGACTGCAAAAGAGACATAGGCATTTAGAACAGTCTTTGGGACTCTGTGGGAGAGGGTGAAGGTGGAATGATTGGAGAGAATGGAATTGTAGCATGTATATTATCATAAGTGACCAGTCCAGGTTCGACGCATAAATTTTCCTCTGTTCATTTCTTTGCATTTGTACTTTTTTAATAAAATTCTTTTTTAGAAATAAAAAAAAAAAGGGGGGGGATATATGTATATGTTAGGCATTCAATCATATCCGACTCTTTCTGACCCCGTGGACTGTAGCCCACCAGGCTCCTCTGTCCATAGATTTCTCCAGGCAAGAATACTGGAGTGGGTTGCCATTCCCTTCTCCAGGGGATCGTTCCAACCCAGTGACTGAATCTGGGTCTTCTACATTGCAGGTGGGTTCTTCACCATGTGAGCCACCAGGGAAGCCCATTTCATCACCTTTATTCAGCAAATTCTCATTATTGACATTTATTGTGCCTTTTCTTTTTGCTACTATAAATAATAATGTGATGACCTTCCTTATATGAGAGTCTTGGCTGAAATGTAAGATATTCCAATAATGAAAATGTGAAGTGGAAAGAAAAATAAATTCATACATGGAAAGAGTTGGCTTGAGAAAATATATGAAACAGCAGCAACCTAGGCATGATCAACATACTATATGAAGTTGGGTTTATCAGAAGACCAGGGTCCATCCCCTGGGAGAGAAGTTCACCATCAGGTCACAGTGGTGAGACCGGGTTTGTCCTGTGAGCCTGAGGGCTGCAGAGTCTGTGTTCACCTGAGTGTTGGTAGACTGAAAGTTTCCCTCCAGATATTTGTTTTCTACCTGCCTCTCACTAACATCTAGCATGATACTTCTGAATTTTTAGAGAAGTTTCCAGGGAGGTTTAGACATACAAAAATATTTATGAAAATAGTAATATTATAAAAGATCTGGTTTCTAAAAAACAAGATTATTTACTAGGTATTTGCAAAAAAATGAGCAGTGACTCATTTCGGTCTGGAATGGTGAATAGTGAAATTTTGACCTTTAACGAGCTGAGAACCAGCTGAAAGGGCCAGACATAGATCTAATACCCTCATTGACTCTGACAGGAAGTTCTGAAAATTATCCACTGCATACAATCACTGGATGTAGATAGATGCAATTATAATAACAAATGCCTTTACATGGATGAGGTACACTGCATGATTTTATTTATCTTTTACCAACACCTTATATTCTAGATCATAAATTTGAAACGTAACCCAGACTTTGAGACATGAACTCTGGGATAGCTATTTCAGAGCCTATTACTCTAAAAGCTTAGCCTTTAGTTAAAATTCTATGGACCTAGTTTCAAGTCACTGAAACAAATTATCCTGTTATATAAATATTACATAAATCCATTAACTCTTCACTGGCTTACTTGTGAAATACTTATGAATTTCTTAATACTCAACCAGCTTTCCTATTCAATATTAAGTTCTAAAGAGAATACAATCAATGAGTCTATTAGCATTCAGTGTAGGGTTATTAATAACAATGTCAACCATAAGACATACAGAATCTCTATGCTTAAATTTAACCAACAGGTTCTCATACACATATCTTCCTTTGGTGGAGCTGTTTTCATTCTACAAAAAAACAACACAGGGAAGCTTAAGAGGAGTATACTTGAGGCGTTTCCTAATTTTTGTTTTAATCAGATTTTCAAGCATTCTATGTATAGGGTGCTTGAAAATCTGATTAAAACAGAAATTGAGAAACATCTCATGTATATTCCTTTTAAGTTTTTCTGTCTTTTATTTGTTTATTTTGGAGAGATAGTATTTAAATGTATGATTATCTTTTTTACAAATAGATTAGATGAGTGAGTGAGTGAGTAATTGATTTTGAAGGCTCTGGACAAGACAGATGCCACTCAAAATGTTCCGATTATCAGTAAAGGATGACCTTTGTAGACCTGTTAGCTTCCGTGAATGTGGCCTGAGAAGCACTGTGCCAGATGTATTGTACAATGATGCCTGCTTGTGCCAAAGCCCACAGGTCAAAGACCCCAGTATGTGATCTGCTGTGGTGCTGCACACTTTGATAAACTTGACCTTGATGACATAGGGCATGGATGTTCCCAGTGATCTTTGGGGTGCATTAATCACAGCTGAATTTGTCAGAAATCAATTCCGTTGCAGGTTAGATCTAGAGAGAGAGATGGAGCAAGAGGCAGTGAGAGGCCCCAAGTTGAACTTCAAGGCCCTAAGCTGTGCATGTCAAAAAGGAGTAAAACCTTGGCTTGAGTAGTGATACAGGAAATATTGTGCCAAATTAAGTTGCACCAGTATTTCAGAGGTGTTTAGAACAATCACATCATGGCTCTACAGACATTCAAGTGCAACAGAGAGAGAACTGGATTGGTGTAGCTTTGTGGAGCACATGTGAATACATGTTGAAACCAGTCTCACAGGTCAGCCTGCCAGCAGCAAGTGGCACAGGGATGGTGGAAAAGACACTAGCCTTGGATTCAGAAGAAAGGAGTTTTTATTCCATGCACTGACATCTACTTATGTTACCCTGGGCTCGTATACCACCACCGCCACCACCCGCCCCCGCAATGACTGTCAACTCTTTATTGGCTACAGAAGAAGATCAGATTTGACTAATAGATCCTTTTTTTTCTTATTAATAACAAGAACCTTTGCCTGTAAATATTAGCTACTAGTGACAACACAAAGAGTGTAAGCTAGCAAAACCATACAAAACAGAAAATAAGAACAATTCCAGGTGACTCAGTGGTAAAGAATCTATCTGCCAATGGAGGAGACGTGGTTCAATTCTTGGGTCAGGAAGATCCCCTGGAGGAGAGCTTGGCAACCCACTCCAGTATTCTTGCCTTGGAAATCCCATGGACACAGGAGCCTGGTGGGCTATGAAGTTCATGGAGTCACGAAGAGTCAGACACAATTTATTGACTAAACAATAGCAACCAATATTCTTGCTTTTCAAATCTGAAGCAGATATAAAATTGAATTTTTAAAGAAGGGATCCCATTCCCTTGCTACTGAAAGTATGGTGACCCTGGAAGCATCTTAGAACTGGAGTCTCAGGGCCCTCCCCAGATTTCCAAAATTAGAATCTGATCCTTGGGTGATTTGAGTACAGAGTGATGTTTGAGAAGCATTGCCCTGGATCATGGCTAGTATGTAAAATTCATAAAAATCTCACCTCGAGTTCTCTTCACATTTGGCTTAGTGCCTGGTGCATGGCAGGAAGGCCACGCAGTGGGAAGAGAGCTGGATGGATGGATGCTTTGGGAAAGAGCCTCTTGCATTCCTGAACTTGCTTTTCATTTGGACGTATGATTCTTCTGGTTCCTCTGTGCCCTATCGCTTACTCCTTCTCAGGAATAGCATCATGGCATTGATTAATTCTAAAAGAAAAACTGGGAATGCTTTGCTTAGTTTCTGCCTTTTTTTCTTTGGGAATTAGCTGCCCACCAGGAGCATGCATTCTTTGCTTCCCTCCAGCCTGCCCTCCCCTGCTTCCCTCCTGGAGGAAGCTGGCCCTGGTCCAGCATTGTGTGTACTGTGACTGGCTGCCTGAGCCTGCCTAATTCTGGCTTACCTTAGGAAGTCCATCTGATGCTCTATGTAAGCTACATCTTCCACCCTAGCTGTCATCAGAAATAAAGATGGTTATGCTTTGCCTTCTTTTACATTGTGTTCAGAAATTGGAGAAGGTGATGCCATTATTTAGATGTCTCAATCATTCCAACAATTATCAGCAACTTTGAACCTTCTTTTTATTTAAAATTTTTACTTAGAGGATGATTGCTTTACAGTTTTGTGTGGTTTCTACTGTACAACAATGTGAATCAATCATAGGCATACACATGTCCCCTCCCTTTAGAGCCTCCCTCCCACCCCACCCCATCCCAACCCTCTAGGTCATCACAGCACCAAGCTGAGTTTCCTGTGCTATACAGTTGCTTCCCATTAACTATCTATTTTACAAATGCATATATGTGTGCATGCTCAATTGCTTCAGTCATGTCTGACTCTTTGCAACCCTATGGACTATAACCTGCCAGGCTCCTCTGTCCATGGGATTCTCCAGGTAAGAATACTGGAGTGGGTTACCATGCCTTCCTCCAGGGGATCATTTTACATCCTGACCTAGGGATGGAACCCACAACTCCTGTGTCTCCAAATGGTAGTGTATAAATGTCAACGCCACTCTCTCAATTCATCCCACCTTCTCCTTCCTCTGCTTCCAACCCTGAATCTGGTTTCAGCAGGCACTAATGATTAATCCCCTTCAGTCCCCTGTAATGTGAGGTGACTGGGTGACATCAGTGGTCCCCATACTTGGGTCAGCTTTAGAATTATCCATGGAGTTGAGAGAATAGTGTATAGATCAAAATCTACAACGGGAGTCACACATCTGCATTTTGCAAAGGTGATTCAGGGGATGCAAGCCTGGAGGCTGCCATTGTTCTCGTACTCAACTTGTGGTCCATCTTCCAACATTGTAGGTACCACATAGGTGCTTATTAGAATTATAGAATACTTGTCTTTGCCTCAGAAATACTGAATCAAAGTCTACCTGTTAATAGGTTCTCTGTGTTTTTATGTATGCATGTTCAACAGGAAGAAATCTTGCCCAGGACAGTATTATCCCAATAGACCTTGCCACTCTGCAACCACTGGGATTTTATTTTCATTGTGTCTCTAGCTCCTTGCATGTAACAATGTCTTCAATAAATGTTTATTTAGCAGATTAGTCCATTCTCTGTTCTGTTCCCTGGAATGTGACAGTGGCTTAGACAGTTGGTTATGATCATATGTGTTTATCCTTTAATAAATAGCAGACAGAGGGATCAGTCTCTCTCTTTGGTCACTGAGAGTTAGAACAATCCTGAGTTCAAAATCTTACTCACCTCAAGCTCCCTCAGCCTTTCTGAATTCTGATAATAATTTGATGAGAAAAGTCTTCTAGGACATTCCATCCCTCAGCTTATAATTATTTCCCTTCTGATTTTTCTTTTGCCGGATTCAAAGGGTTCCTCTCAGAGTTTTAGTCCTATACCTCATTCTGGAAGCTTTTAACAGTATTCATTACTCTCTCCTTCTAAAAGTTTTCTTCAATTGGCTTTCATGATATAAGATTTGTTTGCTCTATTTTTGATCACTTCTTATTTTTTTTCTCACAGTCTCCTTCTCAATTTTTTAATAAAAACAAACCATTCTTTATGGTGTAGCTGAGTTATCACCTTCAGAATGAAGATCTGAAGTCTCTACCATCTCTAACTTCATTAAGAACAAATCATCATTTAACTTTGGTCTAGTCATTTTATACGTGGTTAGAAAGAGATCAAAATGAAAACATCTCACATTCCACAGCTGAGTTTAGCAGGTCTGGCACAATTTTGCCAACAGAGAAAAATGATTAATATGCAGATGACACCACCCTTATGGCAGAAAGTGAAGAGGAACTAAAAAGCCTCTTGATGAAAGTGAAAGAGGAGAGTGAAAAGGTTGGCTTGGAGCTCAACATTCAGAAAACAAAGATCATGGCATCTGGTCCCATCACTTCATGGGAAATAGATGGGGGAAACAGTGGAAACAGTGTCAGACTTTATTTTTGGGGGCTCTAAAATCACTGTGGATGCTGATTGCATCCAGGAAATTAAAAGATGCTTACTCCTTGGAAGGAAAGTTATGACCAACCTAGATAGTATATTAAAAAGCAGAGACATTACTTTGCCAACCAAGGTCCGTCTAGTCAAGGCAATGGTTTTTCCCGTGGTCATGTATGGATGTGAGAGTTGGACTGTGAAGAAAGCTGATTGCCGAAGAATTGATGCTTTTGAACTGTGGTTCTGGAGAAGACTCTTGAGAGTCCCTTGGACTGCAAGGAGATCCAACCAGTCCATTCTAAAGGAGATCAGTCCTGGGTGTTCATTGGAAGGACTGATGCTAAAGCTGAAACTCCAATACTTTGGCCACCTCATGCGAAGAGTTTGACTCACTGGAAAAGACTCTGATGCTGGGAAGGATTGGGGGCGGGAGGAGAAGGGGACGACAGAGAATGAGATGGCTGGATGGCATCACCGACTCGATGGACATGAGTTTGAGTGAACTCCGGGAGTTGGTGATGGACAGGGAGGCCTGGAGTGCTGTGGTTCATGGGGTCGCAAAGAGTCGGTCACGACTGAGCGACTGAACTGAACTGAACTGAAATAAGTTTATACACAATGGGGAACAACTTTGTTACACAGGAGGAGGAATTGATTACAGGGGTGGTCTATGGAAGAAAATTACACCACAGGGTCTGTAAAGAGACTCCAGATTCCTGAGATTTGCTCCTGCTACAGATATGAATTCAGAAGTTCTGAGACGGGAGCAGAGGGCTGATATTTAAAGTGAAAATATCACTCAGGCAATTCAAAAGCACACATGGTGGTGGCTGTTGTTCGGTTGCTAAATTGTGTCCAACTCTTTGCGACTCCATGAACTGCAGCTTTGCAGCCAAGGCTCCCTGTTTTTCACCATCTCCCAGAGTTCTCTCAAATTCATGATCATTGAGACAGTAATATCATCCAGCCATCTCGTCCTCTGTCTCCCCCTTCTCCTCCTGCACTCAATCTTTCCCAGCATCAGGGTCTTTTCCAGCGAGTCAGCTTTTTGCGTCAGGTGGCCTAGGTACTGGAGCTTCAGTTTTTCAGATTCAGTCCTTCCAATGAATATTGAGTTGATTTCATTTAGGATTGACTGGTTTGAGTTGATTTCATTTAGGATTGACTGGTTTGGTGTCCCTTGCTGTCCAAGGGACTCTCAAGAGACTTCTCCAGCACCACAGTTTGAAAGTATCAATTTTATGGCACTCAGTCTTTTTTATTAGTTTCTACTGAAATGTCTAATTTTATAGATAAGAATGCCCTTTCAGGACAGATTAAAAAATCTAACTAGTGACCATTATTAAAAGGCTTTTTTATTTCATTCTGCTAGCCAAGCATTAAGGAACCAAAGAGAGTATCTGATATTTTGTGGTGAGGGGGGAAGGAAAAGTCAAACACATATACAAAGCTGACAAAAATTCTAGCGGCTGAGTCTAACCATTACCTAATACCACACACATGAGTGACCTTGGCTCTGACTGGAGATTAAATTCTAATTACAAAGATGGCTTAACTGAAATAGCCATTGTAAACATGTTTCAATCATTTTGGAGATAATTATAGCACCAATTTTAGTCATTTAACAAGTAGCAGGAATAAAATTAGAATTTCTTTCATGTAAACAAGGAAAAGAAATACCTGAAAATTTATGACTAGATCTTCGTTTGGTTTATTAGCCGTTATTCCTGAAATATTACCAAACCATTCCATTATTCACGGTCAGGCTCAGGACATCATAAAAGGCTGCCCACATTTAGGTAACAACAGGCACTTAATTCTTCTGTCTCCACGTGTCTGCAGTGCCTGGTGAATTTATGGGGCTCAAGCCAGGTGTTCTAATTCATTTCAACAGGTGTTCTCAAATTTCCTTCTACAAATCCATGGCAAATAGTATTTCTTTGTCATGTCAATTTGTATACAATAATAAACACTGTTGTTCCTTGGGTCTGAAATGAGACACAATTGCTTGCCTTGTGTAGGACTGGGAACAGTTTGGTGACATTTGCTACAGGACAGGCTATGCCTCTTTACTGAAAAACTGGTGGAACATTCTGGTGCTCAATCAATAGTTGATGACTGTCTTCCCAGCTGTTTATTCAGCAGATCCCTGCTATATTTCATTATGAGAAATTGTGCCTTATTCTTCTGTTCATGCCAACCTATACTTATTCCACTTCTCAGCACTTAATTCAGTATTCTGTTGGTCAACCCTATGTCACAACAATACATCCAGGAGGGAAAATCCTTGCTAAGCTTTTAAGCATTTAAATGACTACAGTGACCCTAGGGCTTCCCTTGTAGCTCAGTCGGTAAAGAATCTGCCTGCAGTGCAGAAGACCTGGGTTCGATCCTTGGGTTGGGAAGATCCCCTGGAGAAGGAAATGGCCACCCACTCCAGTATCTTTACCTGGAAAATCTCATGGACAGAGGAGCCTGGTGGGCTGCAGTCCATGGGGTTGCAAAGAGTTGAGCACGACTAAGTTACTTACACTTACTTACAATAACCCTAAGTAAGTCCCAATATTTCAGAAGGCTCCTTTTATTTTTTACAGATTCTGCATCTACATGAAACTTTTGCTATGATTTCCACTTACCTGGCTGTCCGTTCACAGTGAAAATGTTTCATGTAGGTTCTGTTTGAGTGGCAGTGTTCTGTGTCTAGAGTTAGTAGCATTTGAGTTTAATAAGCACAAGACAAGTATAAAGTCTCTACAACCAATGTCTTTGACCATCATAACAGCACTACCAAAACTAAAGCCACTTTTGATTTTTTTCCATTTTGCAGACGGACAAACCAGGATTGCGGGTTTTAGTGGCTCTCCCAAGGAGAAACATTTAATAAGAGACTAAACTCTCTGAAACCAACTCTATTTGCTATAAATTCTGTGTAATTAGCAATTGTTAGAGTATCCTTGCCAGATGTTGCTGAGTGATACACTTCAAAGATCAATAATCTAGGGAATAAGAAGAGTGAGTGATAGTTTTTCCATAATTCATTGTCACAGGGTGTTCAGCATATCTCAGGCACCTACTAGGCAACAAAAAGATGGGAGATTCAGGGATGAACAAGAGCTCATCCCTCAGGAAGCTTTTAGTTTAGTTCCATGCTCTTCAATATAACTGCTAGTCACCTGTGGCTATTTAAATGTGTTGAAAGTAATCAAACTTAAATAAAATTAAAATTGCATCCCTCAGTTAGATTGGCCACATAAGTGTTGAATAGAGATGTGGCTCTCCTACAGTATTGGACAGTGTAAATATAGGTCATTTCTATTATAACAGAAAATTCTATGAGCACTGCTTATTTGGAGCTCTGTAATGAACCATATGAGTAAAACTATGGGAAATGGTTCCATGTTCTCTGATTTTACATGGTTGACAAGAGATATTCATTCTTTACTACACTGATTTTACCACGTTTACTAATTAAGCCTTCAAAGCCAACACAGTAGTGGAGAAAAACATTGCTGACTATACTGAAAACCAGGCAGGCACACACTAGAATTCAGTGCAGGCAACTGGTATTGCAATGCAAGTTTTTCTACTAAGATTATCAGTTCAGTTCAGTCACTCAGTTGTGTGCAACTCTTTGCGACCCCATGAACCACAGCATGCCAGGCCTCTCTGTCCATCACCAACTCCCGGAGTTCACTCAAACTCATGTCCATAGAGTCGGTGATGCCATCCAGCCATCTCATTCTCCGTCGTCCCCTTCTCCTCCCGCCCCCAATTCTTCCCAGCATCAGAGTATTTTCCAGTGAGTCTGATTATGGTGAAACATAAAAATGTACCCATCTGTATATTACAATGTGGGGGCGGTGGGACAGGGCCTGGGGGAGGGGGGTCTTGGCGGGACTGCAATCTTCTTTGTAGAAGTTCATCAAAAGATGGTTCATTTGAAAGTATGCTAAATTAAAGCCATTGCTCTCAACTAATCTGAAACAACCATAAAAGGGCTAAACACAGACATGACATATTAACTGCCACAGTTCCTTATTTAGGAAACCAAAGAGCGTAAAATCAAATTAAAATATATCATCTCTGCTGCTGCTTCTTATAGTGCTGTGCTTTCTGGAACTTCCTTCTCTAAACTTGACCTTATACTGCTCTTTTGCTGCACGATGGCCAGTTCGTTGGACCAGAGGTTGACTTTTAAAGCATAGTTTGTAACTTAGATTTTATTTATCTCTTTCTTTTTGTCAGTTAGTGTACAAAATGAAAAAAAAAATGGTGCTCCGTGGAGCAGGTAGCTCTGTTATAATGCGAAGTCATTTAGATTTTATGGCTGTTTCTGCTACTAATCCTGTGAGGTAGTAGTCAGGTGAAGTGAAATTGGAAAGGTCATAGATGGGATATGCTGAGTAGAAATGCAAGCACGACACTCATTCTCTTTAATTTTTAAAGCAAACTATTAAGCAAAGGCTTGGAAGAGGGGTCTCAACCCTGCCTTTGAATGTGTACACATAAGCAAAATAACTTTTTATAATGCTCCTTAATGCGCTTGTGATTTCAGCTTCTGCCTGAATGAGCCTATTTAGAAACTAGGAAGACACTTTATGTTTATTCCTGCTCAAAATGCTCATTCCTGTCCTCCCCTCTCCATCAGGCTGTCAGGCAGCTCGGGTGACTGGTAAACCAGGTCTGTATCACTCGTGTTCAGCAAACAGGTCAATTCAGGCTTTAATAGCCAGGAGAAAGATCAGACCAGGGTCACAAAGGGACAATTCACTGAGCCAAGCAGCCAGCTGCTGGGTATTTCTTGGCCAATAAGGTGGGATTTTGTTGTGGCTGCCATTTTGGTTGTAGAAATCTACACTGTCAATCAACATGGGTACCTTTTCTAGGGAATGGACTCCTTGGTGAGATTTTTTTCCTCTATTCCCAGCATTTTTACCTCCAGCCACTTCATGCATTCGTACACCCTACCTAGCCTTTGAGACGTTAGATTCTCAAATCCCTGATGTCTTATACAGAGATTTATCAGAAAAACAGATTTGCTTACAAATAACAATCTTTCAAATACACATACTAAACAATTATGTTAAAATCCTAAAAATTGGAGATATTCTGTACAAAGTTATTTATAATCATCATGTTTTGTGTCAAACATGAAAAACATACTAATTTGGGTGAACTAGGTTCAGACCAGAAATCCCTGAGCTAGTTATGTTTCTATATGTGGCTGGTTAGGGGACTCTGTTTGCTAAATCCATCATTTCCTATCATTTCCATATTAGGATTTTTAAGGATGCTGCAGGCAATATTCAGAGAAGGCAATGGCAAGCTACTCCAGTACTCTTGCCTGGAAAATCCCATGGATGGAGGAGCCTGGTAGCTTGCAGTCCGTGGGGTCGCTAAGGGTCAGACATGACTGAGCGACTTCACTTTCACTTTTCACTTTCACACATTGGAGAAGGAAATGGCAACCCACTCCAGTGTTCTTGCCTGGAGAATCCCAGGGACGGGGGAGCCTGGTGGGCTTCCGTCTATGGGGTCACACAGAATCGGACACTACTGAAGTGACTTAGCAGCAGCAGCAGCGGGCAATATTATATTCTCCCTTACTATTGTGTCAAAGAACTATTGCTTCTATTAAGGCTTTGCTATTCCTTCTGCAATTGGTTTCCACTTCTCTCCATTAGGACCTTTTGCTGTGGGCCTCTCATTCCACGTTTCTTCAAAGATTATCTCCTCTAGCTTCTGCTCCTTCTCTGCTGGCTGCTCTGTTTCTCCTGCCGTCAGATTCAGCCTGCCCACACATCTCAGTCATCACACAAACATTCCCTGAGTAACTCGCTGTCTGCCCTTTGATCGCTGTCTCATGCCTCCAGACATGTGGACTGGTCCTGACTTTCTCATCTTCATCTCCTTCTGGAGAAGGCTGCCATTCCTGAAGCTCCATAGCCATCATTTCCTCAGTTCCCTCTTCTTTCATCCTCCCAGGATTATAGAACAAGCTGTTATTTTCAGTCTTAGAAGCAAATTGTTCATGTGACTGAACAGAGTAGGAGAATAAATGCAAAGCATGTGAGTAATGATGCAAACCAGCTACGTATGTTCTCTATCTGCAAAGAGCGTGTTTGTTACAATCCAAGCCTCTTTACCAGGAGAAAACTGGAAACTTTCCAGTTCTGTATATCTAATCAATCTAGCTACTATTTAACAGGAAAAAGATAAGTGATTGAGAAGACAGAGACCTGAACTCCTCCTGGTGGAGGAGTAGGTGGACGTGGAGTACATCTCTTTTCACGGACACATCAGGAATACACCTTCAGCACAGAAGTGCATGCAGAACACCAGCTGAGAGCGGACAGGAGTACCTGACCAGCAGAAAAGAATATATAGACCCACACAAAACTCAGAAGGACAAAGGAACTAGGGGGAAAAACAGGAGTGTTTGTAGGACCGGACCTGCCCTCAGCAGGTGGGGGAACTGAAGCAGGGGTCCGATCCCCACACTGGGGCAATTGTCTGAGTCAGAAGAGAAACATTAAGGCTGAGAGTGAAACAGCTGATCTGTGGCAGCCTAAATGGAATGAGAATCAGACAGTACTTGCCACAGCCATACATATCACAGACAGGAACACTGGTCCCCTGGAAGGTGCAGTGGCTGGGAGCTAGAGTTTAGGGATTGTGGAGTGATCCCAGAGTGAGGGCTGCTATTGACTGTGGACAGATGGATCCAGGGGATGTGAGGGAGGAGATCGTGGTGGGAAATGCCTGTGGAGGAAAGCCAGGCAGCCATGGAAGCAAGGCGATACTGCTGAGTCACATGTAAGGGGTGGATCCATCACCATAGCCTCTCTCTCCCCACACACCAGCATTGGCAGCCGAACAGTAGAGAGGCTAGCCCATCAAAACTCTTTCAAAAAATTGCAGAGGAAGGAACACTTCCAAACTCACTCTATGAGGCCACGATCACCCTGATACCAAAACCAAAGACAACACACAAAAAGAAAACTTCAGGCCAATATCACTGATGTACATAGATGCAAAAATCCTCAACAAAATGTTACTAAACAGAATTCAGCAATACATGCAAAAGCCCATACACCATGATCAAGATGGGTTTATTCCAGGGATGCAAGGATTCTTCAATATACAAAATCAATCAACGTGATATACCACATTAACAAATTGAAAGATAAAAAAGCATACAATAATCTCAATAGATGCAGAGAAAGCTTTTGACAAAATTCATCACCCATTTATGATTAAAACTCTTCAAAAAATGGGCAGAGAATGGGCCTACGTCAACATCATAAAGGCCATATATGATAAGCTTACAGCAAACATTATTCTCAGTGGTGAAAATCTGAAAGCATTCCCCCCTAAGATCAGGAACAAAACAAGGGTGTCCACTTTCACCACTATTATTCAACATAGTTCTGGAAGTCCTAGATACAGCAATCAGAGGAGAAAAAGAAATAAAAGGAATCTAGATCAGAAGAGAAGAAGTAAAGCTCTGACTGTTTGCAGATGGAATGATACTGTACATAGAAAACCCTAAAGATAGTATCAGAAAGTTATTAGAACTAATCAGTGAATTTAGCAAAATTGCAGGATACAAAATCAATACACAGAAATCATTTGCATTTCTATATACTAACAATGAAAAATCAGAAAGAGAAATTAAGGAATCAATCCCATTCACCATTGCAACAAAAAAATTAATTATCTAGGAATAAACTTACCTAAGGAGACAGAAGAACTGTACACAGGAAATTACAAGACACTAGTGAAAGAAATCAAAGGTGACATAAACAGATGGAGAGATATTTCATGTTCTTTGGCAGGAAAAATCAATATTTTGAAAATGACTATACCAGCAAATGCAATCTACAGATTCAATGTGATCCCTATCAAATTACCAATGGCATTTTTCAGAGAACTAGTACACAAAATTTCACATATCATATGGAAACACAAAAGACCCTGAATAGTCAAAGCAGTCTTGAGAAAGAAGAATGGAGCTGGAGGAATCAACCTTCCTGACTTCAGATTATACTACAAAGCTACAGTGATCAAGACAGTATGTAACTGGTATAAAAATAGAAATATAGACCAATGGAACAAGACAGAAAGCCTAGAAATAAACCCATGCACATATGGGTACCTTATTTTTGACAAAGGAGGCAAGAATATACAATGGGGCAAAGACAGCCTCTTCAATAAATGGTGCTGGGAAAATATGTAAAAGAATGAAAGGAGAACACTTCCTAACACCATACACAAAGATAAACTCAAAGTGGATTAAAAGCCTAAATATAAGGCCAGAAACTATACAATTCTTAGAGGAAAGCATAGGCAGAACACTCGATGACATAAATCAAAGCGAGATCCTCTATGCCCCACCTCTTAGAGTAGCGGAAATAAAAACAAAAATAAACAAGTGAGACTTGATTAAACTTAAAAGCTTTTGCACAGCGAAGGAAACTTATTATAAGCAAGGTGAAAAGGCAACCCTCAGAATGGGAGAAAATAATAGCAAATGAAACAACTGACAAAGAATTAATTTCCAAAATATACAAGCAGGTCATATAACTCAATGCCAGAAAAACAAACATCCCAATCAAAAGGTGGGGAAAAGACCTAAACAGACATTTCACCAAAGAAGACATACAGATGGCTAAAAAACACATGAAAAGATAGTCAACATGACTCATTATTAGAGAAATGTAAATCAAAACTACAATGAGATATCACCTCACACTGGTCAAAATGGCCATTATCAAAAAGTCTACAAACAATAAACGCTGGAGAGAGTGTGGAGAAAAGGAAATATTCTTGCACTGTTGGTGAGAATGTAAATTGATATAGCCCCTGTGGAAGATGATATGGAGATTCCTTCAAAAGCTAGGAATAAAACCACCATATGACCCAGCAATCTCTCTCCTAGGCATATACCCTGAGGAAAACAAAATTGAAAAAGACACGTGTATCCCATTGTTCATTGCAGCACTATTTGCAACAGCTAGAACATGGAAGCAACCTAGATGTCCATCGACAGATGAATGGATAAAGAAGCTGTGATACATACACACAATGGAATATTACTCGGCCGTAAAAAGGAATGCATTTGAGTCCGTTCTAATGAGGTGTATGAACCTAGAACCTATTATACAGAGTGACGTGGGTCAGAAAGAGAAAGATAAATACCGTATTCTAACACATATGTACGGAATCTAGAAGAATGGTACTGAAGAATTTATCTGCAGGGCAGCAGTGGAGAAACAGACATAGAGAATAGACTTATGGACGTGGTGAAAGGGGAGGAGAGGGTGAGACGTGTGGAGAGAGTAACATGGACACTTACATTATCATATGTAAAATAGATAGCCAACGGGGATTTGTTCTATGGCCCAAGAAACTCAAACAGGGGCTCTGTGTCAAGCTACAGGGGTGGGATGAGGGGAGATACAGGAGGGAGGTTCAAAAGGGAGGGGATATATGATACCTATGGCTGATTCATGTTGACGTTTGACAGCAAACAACAAAATTCTGCAAAGCAATTATCCTCCAATAAAAAATGAATTAAAAAGAAAAAGGAGAAGGACAGAGCTTCTCTTGATTCTTATCGTAAGCAGCAGGTACTCCCTAGTTCTTTCCTGCTACAGTGCTCAAATTTTATAAAAGGTAACTCACTTGCCCAAAATCATAATCATTTAATCAGCTGAGGTATTTTTACATCTTTTGACTATTTCTTTTTCTTTCTTTTGCATTGACATTAAGTTGCCTCATGATACAGTTATATTTGCCACTATTTTTTTTTTCTTTTTGCTATAACGAAACACAAAGCTATATTAGTTTTAAGGGAATTGTGCTTACAATTCTGAGAATAGATAAACACCTCAGCCCAAACAACTAACAGGAAGGCAGCAGAGCCCCGTCCTGTTAAGGGGACAATTGGATTAAAGATTTACTGAGCATGGCCCTGCCCATCTGAGTAAGACTCTGTTTCCCCACAGCCAGTCCTTCCCATCAGGAGGCTTGCACAAGCCTCTTATCCTCATCCATCAGAGGGCAGACAGAAGAAAAAAGAACTGTAATCCAAAGGCCTCCAGAATGAAAGTCACAGCCACAGAAAGCTAACCAAAGCGATCACGTGTATCACAGCCTTGTGCAACTCAATGAATCTGTGATCCATGCCATGCAGGGCCACCCAAGACAGATGGCTCATAGCAGAGAGTTCTGACAAAACGTGGTCCACTGGAGAAGGAAATGGCAAACCATTCCAGTACTCTTGCCTTCAGAACCCCGTGAACAGTACGAGAAGGCAAAAAGATATGACACTGGAAGATGAGCACACACACTCCGCGCCACACCCCACCCACCCCCGCCCCAGATCAGAAGGTGGGCTATGCTACCAGGGAAGAGCAAAGAAACAGCTCCAGGATGAATGACCAGGCTGGGCCAAATCAGAACGATGCTCAGCGGTGGATGTCTCTGGTGATGAAAGCAAAGTCCAGTACTGTAAGAACAATATTGCAGTGGAACCTGGAATATTAGGTCCATGAATCAAGGTAAAGTGGTTAAGCAGGCCATGGCAAGAGTGAACATGGACATTTGAGGAAATCAGTGAATTAAAATGAATGGAAATGGGCAAATTTAATTTAGATGATCATTATATCTACCACTGTGGGTAAGAATTTCTTCAAAGAAATGGAGTGGCCCTCACAGTCAACAAAAGCGTCTGAAATGCAGTACTTGGGTGCAATCTCAAAAATGATGGAATGATCTCAATTTGTTTCTGAGCAAACCATTCAACATCACAGTAATCCTAGACTATGCCCCAACCACTGATGCCAAAGAAGCTGAAGTTGACCGGTTCTATGAAGACCTACAAGACCTAGAACTAAAACAAACAAACGAACAAAAAGATGTCCTTGGCTTCACAGGGGACTGGAATGAAAAAGCTGGACGAGAAGAACTACCTGGAGTAATAGGCAACTTTGATCTTAGAGTACAAAATGAAGCAGGGCAAAAGCTAACAGAGTTTTGTCAAGAGAATGCACTGGTCATAGCAAATATCATCTTCCAACAACACAAGAGATGACTCTACATCACCATATGATCAATACTGAAATCAGATTGATTCTATTCTTTGCAACTGAAGATGGAGAAGCTCTATATAATCAGCAAAAACAAGACCTAGAGCTGAGTGTGGCTTGGATCATCAGCTCCTTGTTGCAAAATTCAGGCTTAAATGGAAGAAAGTAGGGAAAACCACTAGGCCATTCAAGTATGACCTAAATCAAATCCCTTATGACTATACAGTAGAGGTGATAAATGGATTCAAGGAATTGATCAGATAGACAGAGTCCTTGAAGAACTGTGGACAGATGTTTGCAACACTGTGCTGAAGGCAGTGTTCAAAACCATCCCCAAGAAAAAGAAACACAAGAAGGCAAGGTGGCTGTCTGAGGAGGTCTTACAAATAGCTGAGAAAACAAGAGAAGTGAAAGGCAAAGGAGAAAGGGAAAGACATGTCCAACTGAATGCAGAATTCCAGACAAGAGCAAGAAGAGATAAGAAAGCTGTCTTAAGTGAACAATGCAAAGAAATAGAGGAAAACAATAGAATAGGAAACACTAGAGATCTCTTTAAGAAAAATTAAAGATGCCCACAGCACATTTCATGCAAAAATGGAAACAAATGAAGGGCAGCAATGGTAATGACCTAGCAGAAGCAGAAGAGATTAAGAAGAGGAGGCAAGAATACACTGAAGAACTATACAATAAAGATCTTAGTGACCCAGATAGCCAAGATGGTGTGGTCCCTCAAGTAGCGCCAGATATCCTGGAGTGTGAAGTCAAGTGGGCCTTAGGAAGTATTACTAGGAACAAAGCTAGAAGAGATGAAGGAATTTCAGTTGAGCTATTTCCAATCCTAAAAGATGATACTGTTAAAGTGCTGCACTCAAATGCCAGCAAATTTGGAAAACTCAGCATTGGCCACAGGACTGGAAATGGTCAGTTTTCATTCCAATCCCAAAGAAGAGCAATGCCAAAGAATATTCAAACTATTGCACAATTGACCTTATTTCACATCTAGCAAGGTAACAATTAAAATCCTTCAAGCTAGGCCTCAACAATATGTGAACCAAGAACAGATGTTCAAGCTGGATTTAGAAAAGGCAGAGGAACCAGGGGTTAAATTGCCAACATTCACTGGATCATAGAAAAAGCAAGGGAATTCCAGAAAAACATCTACTTCTGTTTTGTTGACCATTCTAAAGACTTTGACTGTGTGGATCACAACAAACTGTGGAAAATTCTTCAAGAGATGGGAATAAAAGATCTCCTTACCTATCTCCTGAAAAACCTGTACGCAGTTCAAGAAGCAGCAGTTAGAACTAGACATGGAACAACTGAGTGGTTCAAAATTGGGAAAGGAGCACATCGTGCCTGTATATCATCACCTTGTTTATCTAACTTCGATGCAGAGTACATCATGCAAAATGCCAGACTGGATGAAGCTCAAGCTGGACTCAAGATTGCCAGGAGAAATACCAACAGCCTCAGGTATGCAGATGATACCACTTTAATGGCAGAAAGCAAAGAAGAACTACAGAGCCTCTTGATGAGGGTGAAAGAAGATAGTGAAAAGGCTGAATTAAAACTTAACATTCAAAAACTAAGATCATGACATTGAGTCCCATCTTTTCATGGCAAATAGACAGGGGAAATGTGGAAACAGGAACAGATTTTATTTTCTTGGTCTCTAAGATCACTGTGTATGACAACTACAGCCATGAAGTTAAAAGACGCTTGCTCTTTGGAAGGAAAGCTATGACAAACCTAGACAGAATATTAAAAAGCAGAGACATCACTTTACTGATAAAGGTCTGTATAGTCAAAGCTATGTTTTTTTCAAGTAATCATGTGTGGATGTGAGAGTTGAACCATAAAGAAGGCTGAGTGCAGAAGAACTGATGGCTTTGAACTGTGAAGTTGGAGAAGACTCTTGAGAGTTCTTTGGACAGCAAGGACAACAGACCTTTCTATCCTAAAGGAAAACAACCCTAAATATTCATTGGAAGGACTGATGTTGGAGCTGAAGCTGCAAAACTTTGGCCACCTGATGTAAAAAGCCAACTCACTCATTGGAAAAGACCCTGATGCTGAGAAAGATTGAGGGAAGGAGGAGAAGGGGGAGGCAGAGGATAAGATGGCTTAATGGCGTCACTAACTCAATGGATGTGAGTTTGAGCAAATTTCAGGAGACAGTGAAGGACAGGGAGGCCTGATATGCTTCAGTCCACGGGGTCACAAAGAGTTGGACAGTAATTGGTGACTGAACACACATTGGCTAAAGTTTATGAATCTCAGATTCATAAATTAGAAAGTTTGTGTTCATGTTTGAGCCTTATTTTTTATAGTTTTTATTTAATTTTAATAGGTTATTAATTTAATTTTATTTAATTGGTCAATACTGTTTAAACTCAGGTTTAGTTATAATTTCAACGTAGTGACCTGAAAAGAGAAGAGGAAGTTGTTGTGTAGTCCCAGGCAGCAGCATTTAAACATCACCACTCCCCCTTAAAGCCATTCTGTTTTATATGACTTTATACGTCTAATGCCACTGTATCTTTCCCGTGGGGTGGCTCAGCCTTCAGTGTGGGCTCATGTGTTTGCTGAGTCCTCAGCTGCAGTGTGACCGCCTGAACAGCAGGTGGTGATGTTTGTAACACACTTTAGCTTGTCATCTTGGGTTAAGCAGGTAGGTTTAAGAAATTTAGGAACATTCAGTTACCTCCCTGTGCCTTTAAAAGGATAGCAAAACAAAATGTATAACCTTACAATGTATTTACGGTACCAACCAAGTATCAATCAAAAACACCGACTCAGTTAGAACCCCATGTTCTAGATCAATGATATTTATTGAAAGTGAAAATGTTAGTCGCTCAGTCATGTCAGACTCTTTGTGACCCCATGGGCTGCAGCCCACCAGGCTCCCCTGTCCATGGAATTCTCCAGACAAAGATACTGGAGTGGGTTGCCATTCCCTTCTCCAGGCAACTGTCCTGACCCAGGGATTGAACCTGGGTCTCCTGCATTTCAGGCAGATTCTTTATGTTTGAGCCACCATGTTTATTATTCTCCCAATTTTACCAGTGATGCTGTCCCTGCACATTCTCTTATGAATAACATCATCTGCTTGCATCTCCACATTTGCCTTAGTTTAGATGTCTGCATTTCTCTGTGTCTCTGCATGCTTCTTGGAGGTCTTCCATATAAAGACATTAGGATCATTGCTAGAACTGTTTTAAATGTTTGTGCTCTACTTTACTCTGCTTTGCAGATATTGCATTTTTCACAGATTGAAGGCTTGTGGCAACCCTGACCAGGCAGGCCCCTCAGTGTCCTTTACTAACAGCGTTTGCGCACTTGGTGTCTTTGAGTAATGTCTTGGTAATTCTTTCACTTTCTCAAACTTTTCCATTATTATTTGTTATGGTGACTATGATCACTGATTTTGATAAGGCTGTTGAGATTGTTTTGAGGTGCCAGGAAAAGTACCCATTTAAGACAGTGAGCTTAATCAATAAATGTATGTGTTCTGACTGCTCCACTGGCTGGCATTTCCCCGTCTCTCCCTCTCCATGGGCATCCCTGTTCCCTGAGACACAGAAATACTGAAATTAGGCCAGTTAACAAAAACCTTTATTGAGCCCATCTTTGCATGAAATGTTCCCTTGGTATCTCTAATTTTCTTGAAGAGATCTCTTGTCTTTCCTATTCTGTTGCTTTCCTCTATTTTTTTGCATTGATCGCTGAAGAAGGCTTTCTTATTATTCTCCTTGCTATTCTTTGGAACTCTGCATTCAGATGCTTATATCTTTCCTTTTCTTCTTTGGTTTTTGCTTCTCTTCTTTTCACAGCTATTTGTAAGGCCTCCTCAGACAGCCATTTTGCTTTTTTGCATTTCTTTTCCATGGGGATGGTCTTGGTCCATGTCTCTTGTATAATGTCATGAACCTCTGTCCAGAGTTCATCAGGCACCCTATCTATCAGATCTAGTCCCTTAAATCTATTTCTCACTTGACTGTATAATCATAAGGGATTTGATTGAGGTCATATCTGAATGGTCTAGTGGTTTTCCCTACTTTCTTCAATTTCAGTCTGAATTTGGCAATAAGGAGTTCATGACCTGAGCCACAGTCAGCTCCTGGTCTTGTTTTTGCTGACTGTATAGAGCTTCCCCATCTTTGGCTGCAAAGAATATAATCAATCTGATTTCGGTGTTGACCATCTGGTGATGTCCATGGGTAGAGTCTTCTCCTGTGTTGTTGGAAGAGGGTGTTTGCTATGACCAGTGTGTTCTCTTGGCAAAACTCTATTAACCTTTGCCCTGCTTCATTCCGTGCTCCAAGGCCAAATTTGCCTGTTACTCCAGGTGTTTCTTGACTTCTTACTTTGGCATTCAAGTCCCCTATAATGAAAAGGACATCTTTTTAGGGGGTAAGTTCTAAAAGGTCTTGTAGGTCTTCACAGAACCGTTCAACTTTGGCTTCTTCAGAGTTACTGGTTGGGGCATAGGCCTGGACTACTGTAATATTGAATGGTTTGCCTTGGAAACGAACAGAAATCATTCTGTCATTTTTAAGACTGCATCCAATTACTGTTTGGACTCTTTTGTTGACCATGATGGCTACTCCATTTCTTCAAAGGGATTCCTGCCCACAGTAGTAGACACAATGGTCATCTGAGTTAAATTCACCCATTCCAGTCCATTTTAGTTCACTGATTCCTAGAATGTCTATGTTCACTCTTGCCATCTCCTGTTTGACTACTTCCAATTTGCCTTGATTCATGGACCTAACATTCCAGGTTCCTATGCAATATTGCTCTTTACAGCATCGGACCTTGCTTCTATCACCGGTCACATCCACAACTGGGTATTGGTTTTGCTTCCCTCCATCCCTTCCTTCTTTCTGGAGTTATTTCTCCACTGGTCTTCAGAAGCATACTGGGCATCTACTTACCTGGGGAATTCCTCATTCAGTATCCTATCAGGGGCTCGATAAAGGACAGAAATGGTGCGGACCTAACAGAAGCTGAAGATATTAAGAAGAGGTGGCAAGAATACACAGAAGAACTGTACAAAAAAGATCTTCACGACCAAGATAATCACGATGGTGTGATCACTGACCTACAGCCAGACATCTTGGAATGTGAAGTCAAGTGGGCCTTAGAAAGCATCACTATGAACAAAGCTAGTGGAGGTGATGGAATTCCAGTTGAGCTATTTCAAATCCTGAAAGATGATGCTGTGAAAGTGCTTCACTCAATATGCCAGCAAATTTGGAAAACTCAGCAGTGGCCACAGGACTAGAAAAGGTGTCTTCATTCCATCCCAAAGATAGGCAATGCCAAAGAATGCTCAAACTACCGCACAATTGCACTCATCTCACATGCTAGTAAAGTCATGCTCAAAATTCTCCAAGTCAGGCTTCAGCAGTATGTTAACTGTGAACTTCCAGATGTTCAAGCAGGTTTTAGAAAAGGCAGAGGCACCAGAGATCAAATCGCCAACATCCGCTGGATCATGGAGAAAGTAAGAGAGTTCCAGAAAAATATCTATTTCTGCTTCATTGACTATGCCAAAGCCTTTGACTGTGTGGATCACAGTAAACTGTGGAAAATTCTGAAAGAGATGGGAATACCAGACCACCTGACCTGCCTCTTGAGAACCCTGTATGCAGGTCAGGAAGCAACAGTTAGAACTTGACATGGAACAAAAGACTGGTTCCAAATAGGAAAAGGAGTACGTCAAGGTTGTATATTGTCACCCTGCTTATTTAACTTATATGCAGAGTACATCATGAGGAACACTGGGCTGGAATAAGCACAGGCTGGAATCAAGATTGCCGGGAGAAATATCAATAACCTCAGATATGCAGATGACACCACCCTTATGGCTGAAAGTGAAGAGGAACTCAAAAGCCTCTTGTTGAAAGTGAAAGAGGAGAGTGAAAAGGTTGGCTTGAAACTCAACATTCAGTAAACTAAGATCATGGCATCTGGCCCCATCACTTCATGGGAAATAGATGGGGAAACAGTGGAAACAGTGTCAGACTTTTTTTGGGGCTCCAAAATCACTGTGGATGCTGATTGCAGCCATGAAATTAAAAGACGCTTACTCCTTGGAAGGAAAGTTATGACCAACCTAGATAGTATATTAAAAAGCAGAGACATTACTTTGCCAACCAAGGTCCGTCTAGTCAAGGCTATGGTTTTTCCAGTGGTCATGTATGGATGTGAGAGTTGGACTGTGAAGAAAGCTGATCACCAAAGAATTGATGCTTTTGAACTGTGGTGTTGGAGAAGACTCTTGAGAGTCCCTTGGACTGCAAGGAGATCCAACCAGTCCATACTAAAGGAGATCAGTCCTGGGTGTTCATTGGAAGGACTGATGCTAAAGCTGAAACTCCAATACTTTGGCCACCTCATGCGAAGAGTTTGACTCACTGGAAAAGACTCTGATGCTGGGAGGGATTGGGGGCAGGAGGAGAAGGGGACGACAGAGAATGAGATGGCTGGATGGCATCACTGACTCAATGGACATGAGTTTGAGTGAACTCTGGGAGTTAGTGATGGACAGGGAGGCCTGGCGTGCTGTGATTCATGGGGTCGCAAAGAGTCGGACACGACTGAGCGACTGAGCTCAACTGAATAAAAACCTACAATGGCCTCTAAGTGTACAAGTGAAAGGAAGAGTCTCATCTTAAATTAATGCTAGAAATGCTTATGCTTAGTGAGGAAAGCCTGTAAAAAGATGAGATAGCTGTGAATTCAAAGGAAAAGTTCTTGAAAGAGATTCAAAGTGCTACTGTAGTGAGCACACAAATGGCATAGCCTTTTTGCTGATATGAAGAAAGTTTTAGTGTCTGGATAGATGATCAAACAACGTCAACACTTTCTTAATCCAAAACCCTATCTAGAGCAAGGTCCTAACTCCCTTGAATTATATGAAGGGTTAGAGAGGTGTGGAAGCTGCAGAAGAAAGTCTGAGGCTTGCAGAGTCACGACATTTAACACATAACAGTACAACGTAAAGTAGCAAGTGCTGACGTCGAAGCTGCAGAAAGTTATCCAGAAGATTTAACTAAGATAATGAATGAAGGTGGCTACACCAAAAAATAAATTTGCAATGTAGATGCAACAGCCTTACATTGCAGAAACAGCCTTACATTGGAAGAAGATGCCAGCTAGGACTTTCATAGCTAGAGAGGAGAAGTCAGTGCCCGACATTAAAACTTCAAAGGACAGGCTAACTTTCTTGTTAGGGGCTAATGAAACTAGTGACTTGAAGTTGAATCCAAAATTTATTTACCATTTTGAAAAGCATAGCATCTTTAAGAATTAAATCTACTCTCTCTGTGCACTATGAATGGAATTCAGTTCAGTTCAGTTCAGTCGCTCAGTCGTGTCCAACTCTCCGTGACCCCATGAATTACAGCACGCCAGGCCTCCCTGTCCATCACCAACTCCTGGAGTACACTCAAACTCATGTCCACAGAGTCGGTGATGCCATCCAGCCATCTCATTCTCCGTCGTCCCCTTCTCCTCCCGCCCCCAACCTTTCCCAGCATCAGAGTCTTTTCCAGTGAGTCAACTTGTCGCATGAGGTGGCCAAAGTATTGCAGTTTCAGCTTTAGCATCAGTCCCTCCAATGAACATCCAGGATTGATCTCCTTTAGAATGGACTGGTTGGATCTCCTTGCAGTATAAGGGACTCTCAAGAGTCTTCTCCAACACCACAGTTCAAAAGCATTGATTCTTCGGCGATCAGCTTTCTTCACAGTCCAACTCTCTTACACAGCCTAAATGATAGCGCATCTGTTTGTAATATGGTTTACTTTTTAAAGCCCACTTTTGTGACCGATTACTCAAAATAAAAACATTCCTTTCAAAACATTACTGTTCATTGACAATGCACCTGCTCATTCAAAGTGTTTGATGGACATGTACAATGAGATTAATATCTTAATGCCAGCTAACACAACATCCATCCTGAAACCAGTGGGTCAAGGACTAATTTTAACTTTCCAGTCTTAAAGCAGAGAGTGAAAAAGTTGACTTAAAACTCAACAACAATTGTATAGAACAGTCTTTTGGACTCTGTGGGAGAGGGCGAGGGTGGGATGATTTGGGAGAATGGCATTGAAACATGTATATTATCATATGTGAAACAAATCGCCAGTCCATGTTCAATGCATGATACAGGATGCTCGGGGCTGGTGTACTGGGATGAACCAGAGGGATGGGATGGGGAGGGAGGTGGGAGGGGGGTTCAAGACGGGGAACACATGTACACCCAGGGCAGATTCATGTCAATGTATGGCAAAACCAATACAATAATGTAAAGTAATTAGCCTCCAATTAAAATAAATAAATTAAAAATAAATAAAAAAATAAAACTCAACAATCAAAAAACTAAGATCATGGCATCTGGTTCCATCACTTCATGGCAAATAGATGGGGAAACAATGGAAACAGTGACAGACTTTATTTTCTTGGGCTCCAAAATCACTGCAGATTGGGGACTACAGCCATGAAATTAAAAGAAGCTTACTCCTTGGAAGAAAAGCTATGACCAACCTAGACAGCATATTAAAAAGCAGAGATACTACTTTGCCAACAAAGATCCACCTGGTCAAAGCTATGGTTTTTCCAGTAGTCACGTATGCAATGGAGAGTTGGACTATAAAGAAAGCTGAGTACTGAAGAATTGATGCTTTTGAACTGTGGTGTTGGAGAAGACTCTTGAGGGTCCCTTGGACTGCAAGGAGATCCATCCAGTCAAATGTAAAGGAAATAAGTCCTGATTATTCATTGGAAGGGCTGTTGCTGAAGCTGAAATTCCAATATTTTGGCCACCTGATGCGAAGAACTGACTCACTGGAAAAGACCCTGATGCTGGGAAAGATTGAAGGCGGGGGGAGAAGGGGACAACAGAGGATGAGATGGTTGGATGGCATCACTGACCCGATGGACGTGAGTTTGAGGAAGCTCCGAGAGTTGGTGACGGACAGGGAAGCCTGGCGTGCTGCAGTCCGTGAGGTTTGAAAGAGTCTGACATGACTGAGCAACTGAACTGAGTCTTATTATTTAAGAAATACGTTTAACAAGGCTACAGCTGCCATAGATAGTGATTCCTCTATGGATCTGGGCAGGATCAATTGAACCCTTCTGGAAAAGATTCACTATTCTGGATGCTATGAAGAACATTTGTGATTCCTGGGAGGAGGTCAAAATATCAACATTAACAGGAGTTTGGAAGAAGTTGACTGTAACCCTCATGGATGACTTCCTGGGGTTCAAACTTCAGTGAAGAAAGTAAAGTAACTGCAAATGCGGTAGAAACAGTCACAGAACTTGAATTGGAAGAGGAGCCTGAAAGTATGACTGAACTGCTGCAATCTTATGATAAAACTTCAACAGGTGAGGAATTGCTTCTTATGAATTCGCAAATAAAGTGGTTTTTTGAGATGGAATATACTCCCAGTGAAGATGATATAAGTACTGTTGAAATGACAGTAAAGGATTGAGAGTATTATGTAAACTGAGTTGATAGAGCAGTGACGGGGTTTGAGAGGATCTATCCCCATTTTGAAAGTAGTTTTACTGTGGGTAAAATCCTGTCAAATAGCATTACATGTTGCAGGGAAATCATTCATCAAAGGGAAAGTCAAAGAATGTGGGAAACTGCACTGTTGTCTTACTTTAAAAATTTTGCCATGGCCACCCCAACCTTCAGCAACCACCAACCCAATCAGTGAGTGTGCACCAGGGATCAAACCTGAGTCTCTTGCATCTACCTGCTTTGGCAGGTGGATTCTTTACCACTGCACCACCTGGGAAGCCCCCAAATCCTACAGTACCCAGTATTCCAAGGTGTGTCCCATCCAAGTACTAAGCTCCCATCCAGGCCCAGCCCTTCTTAGCTTCCAAGATCATACATGATCAGGTGCATTCAGTTCCTGATCCAGGGATCCAACCAGTGTCTCCGAGTCTCCCGCATTGCAAGCCAATTCTTTACCACTGAGCTTCTGGGGAAGCCCATGATCAATTAATCGGTGTCAGCATTGAGGTAAGACCCTCACCAGCAGAAAGTTTATGATTCACTGAAGGCTCAGATGATGGTTAGCAATTTTAGCAGTGTATTTTATTTAACATATGTACATTGTTTTCTTAGACATAATGCTATTGCCCACATAAGACTATAGCATAACAGCATAGTGTAAACACAACTTTTTACATGTACTGGGAAACCAAAAAATTCACGTGACTCACTTTATTGCAATGTTTGCTCAATTGTGGTGGTCTGGAACAGAGTCCACAGTGAGTCTCTGACATAGGTCTGTGATAGAATTGAGCCATTTTCTGCCACTTCTTTAGTTAGTACATTTTTCTCAGCCTTTTCTTTCTCACAACTGCTTCTCCCCCTACCTTAATTCCACATCCAACATTTAATTAAATGGAGTCAGACTGATTATAAAACAATCATTACTTTCCTTTTCTATGCTTGAATATTCCAACCAGCAGCAGCAGCCTTTGAGTGAGATTCCCCACTGATTACAGCAAGCCTGGGCAGCTGAATGGCCTTATTGAGAACACAATGGAATAATTGTTTAATAAGCCTTACCACTGGGCAGTCAAAAGCTGTCAGTCAACTTGACTTTTATAAACAATATTAAAATCTACTTCTCTTAAATTCCCTAAACATGAACCAATGTGAATGACCTATTTTAAATAACGTTGTCTCCAAGAGGCCAGGCTGTGGGAGGAACATCAGGTTTTCCCAGCTGCACACATCCAGAAAACAGGTAGGGGTGAACAGAGAGCAGTAGAAGAGGGTGACTGTAAATTCACTACCAGATACTTAATTACAGTGATGGTGACTCACAGCACCTGGAATATAAAGGTTACATTACAGCAAATAAACAGTTAGAGCCGAAAGACAGTGATCACTGAAGATACACACCAGCTTGTGTCTTTGCACAGTTAAATAGACAAGAAAGATGCACAGAGAGAAACAATGGATTAATAAATCACTTTTCCAGTGTTGTAGGCCTCTCTCTCTTCTTCCCTCTCTGTTTCTGCCTCTCTACCCCATGGTTGTCAGAAGAAGAATAACCTCAGATATTCAGTTTAGAGTATTGTGCATTCTTAGATCTGAGGGGGTTGTCCCTATTTGTTTTGGCTGATATTCAGTAATTAATTTTCAACAATCTGGCAAGGTCATGAACAGATACTTTTCCTTGAATTGCCCTCTGAAACTAAGAAGCCTTTCTGAAAACCTTTGAACAAATTTCCAACAGTTTTTAACTGCAAGATTTGGGTGCTGATTGCTTTATTTTCTCTGATTTATTTGCACTGATCTGAGCTAGCAGTCGTATCTGGTTTATGTCACTTAATATGATAATAATAATGACTTGGGGGCGGGAGGAGAAGGGGATGACAGAGAATGAGAAGGCTGGATGGCATCACTGACTCTGTGGACATGAATTTGAGTGAACTCTGGGAGTTGGTGATGGACAGGGAGGCCTGGCGTGCTGTGATTCATGGGGTCGCGGAGAGTCAGACTGAGCAACTGAACTGAACTGAACTGAATTGAATGCCATCATAATGACGAATGCTGACATTTCTTGTTGGTTCCTGGGTGCTAAACATGGATTCTCAGTACTTGATGCAGTTTATCTCATTTATTCTTTACCAAAGACCCTGTCTTTATATATCTATTTTTACAGTTGAAAAAACTGACAGTAAGATGGTTGCTGCTACTGCTGCTGCTAAGTCGCTTCAGTCGTGTCCGACTCTGTGCAACCCCATAGACGGAAGCCCACCAGGCTTCCCCATCCCTGGGATTCTCCAGGCAAGAACACTAGAGTGGGTTGCCATTTCCTTCTCCAGTGCATGAAAGTGAAAAGTGAAAAGTGAAATTGAAGTCGCTCAGTCGTGTCCGACTCTTAGCGACCCCATGGACTGCCGCCTACCAGGCTCCTCCGTCCATGGGATTTTCCAGGCAAGAGTACTGGAGTGGGGTGCCATTGCCTTCTCCGGTAAGATGGTTAAGTAGTTGATTAAATAGTGTGTGTCAACGTTTTATATTTCTCTTAAATTTGATGAAACAGCATCAAGATGGAGAGTTTAAGCTCTGACTGATTTATGTCAACTGAACAGAACACATGCTTTATTTGGGAAGAAAAATACAGAAGCTTGGTTTCCTGGAGAGACAGCTTTAACATAAAAAGACACTGTGACCTCACAGCATGTGGAAGATAGTGCTAATCCTCTAAACTTTAGAGACATGGCTTTGACATTTTTTTATAAGTACAGAAAATGACTAAAAATTAAAACACTTTCTATCATGCCCCAATATTCACACAAACACACACACATTTATGAAAATACTCTCATACATAATACTTACTCTTCCTATTTGTAATAAAATCTGATATTTTTTATTTATTGTATTTGCTAAGTGCTGCTGCTGCTGCTGCTAAGTGCTGATAGGGAATCATAAATTGATTCCATAAACCACCAATGGGTTATAACCTGCATTTTGAGGAGTAAGCTGGCTTGTATAGCAAATGGGAACCTAACATCAAGGTGCAAATAGGTGTAAAAAGTTATCAATACACTTCAGCACACTCTGTTTAATGTCATCTCCTACATGTGATTAATGAATGATAAAGAATGAAGGGATTCCCTATCAAGGAATTTCTTGGCTACACTTCTGTGTTGGTTGTGAATATCCCTGTGGAAAGGTAGACATGTTATCATGCAGCACACAGTTACAAAAGCCTGGCTGCTGGTAGCTAAAGACAGAAGGGATCTAAACATCAGAATGGTATGAGAGAAAGGAGAATTAAAGAGAGAGAGAGAGAGAGAAGTGTTAAGGAAAAGAACATTGAGAGTCATCTGGGATTTTGGAACTTTGGCGTGCAGAGGCTCTGCCCATGTGATGGGTGGGGAGAAGGGAGAAGGCAAGGCTGGCCCAGGAGAGAGGAAGTGTGGGCAGCTGAGCTAGGTTATCCATCCCGGTGCAGCTCATTTAGGATTGACTTTGATGAGTCTCCAGACCCAGAATCCAGTGGATCTACTGCTGTATCCCAGTAGACAGAGACTGCAGACAGCCAAGATGTTCAGTCCTTAGCAAGACAATGGAACTGTGGACTGAGACAGTGGTCCTCAAGCTAGCATATATAGGAGTTCTCTGGGTAAACTTGTTTAAATCTAGGTTCCTGAGTATCATCCTCATAAAGTCTGATTATGTAGAGACTTGGGATTCCTTGCATTGTTCAAAGGATGTACTCATGCCTTGAGAGATGCTGCTTTAGTTTTCAGATCAAGTTCTAAAGGCAGGTAGGAAAATGATGAGAGTGGACACATGATCAGGTCTGGGCAGATTCTGTAAGTTTTTGAAAAGGCTGAATTTCAGTGGGACTGTTTTTTGCTCCAGGCTTACCAGGCAGTTTGATGCCAGGTCTTGAGCTGCAAACATGACCCTGGATAATGATGCTTCTAACTCTCAGAATACCCTGCCTGCTATGGAGGTAGAACTGGAGGAGATAGAGAATGTTTCAACAAAACCCACTAGATGGTTAGAGATTTAAAGTGGTTTTCATGAATTAATATTGCATCAGTTAAGAATGAAGATGTAGAGAACAATAATATAATTAGCAAGGATCTCTGTGGCTGGATGAACTTCTCAGGAGGGTCATAATCTAAATGACCCTGTATAGTCTACCTGGGTTTTCTTGGCATTGCTGAACAAACAAACAAACAAAAAAACCCCCCAAAAAACATTTTATCTGTTTTGTTGTGAAGGAAGGGTCTGAACTTCATATCCAGTCTTGAGAAAGTTCACCCCACCTGACCTGGAATACCTGAAGTTCATATGAATACAATATATATAAGGAACAATTTGGAAATCCATGCTGCAGGTCATTTGAGCCTATTATGGGAGCTAATATTTTCTTTCATCTTTTCAAGTTCTTCTCGGCATGACCAAACAAGTGATCTGGGTGTGATGCTGATGATTATTTCTGGAGTTTAGAGCCAAGACAGAGAGACATGTAATATTGCAACCTGACTTTCTTCTCTGCTTCTAAAAGAATGAGAGAGAGGTGCCAATTTCACTAAGTTTTAGCCCAAAGAATCTTGAAAAACAACACATTACAGATGTCTGCCTTTTTAAAAAGAGCATCGCTTGTAGAATATGCTTTCAAGTTGATGTCAGTAGTTTCATAAATTTAGGAAAACTAAGGCTATGGTTTTTCCCGTGGTCATGTATGGATGTGAGAGTTGGACTGTAAAGAAAGCTGATCGCCGAAGAATTGATGCTTTTGAACTGTGGTGCTGGAGAAGACTCTTGAGAGTCCCTTATACTGCAAGGAGATCCAACCAGTCCATTCTAAAGGAGATCAATCCTGGGTGTTCATTGGAAGGACTGATGCTAAAGCTGAAGCTCCAATACTTTGGCCACCTCATGCGACGAACTGACTCACTGGAAAAGACTCTGATGCTGGGAGGGATTGGGGGCAGGAGGAGAAGAGTACGACAGAGAATGAGATGGCTGGATGGCATCACCGACTCGATGGACATGAGTTTGAGTGAACTCCGGGAGTTGGTGATGGACAGGGAGGCCTGGCGTGCTGTGATTCATGGGGTCGTAAAGAGTTGGACACGACTGAGCGACTAAACTGAACTGAACTGAAAGCTTATTTTCTCTGAAGCCTTATGGAAATTTGTAATTGGAAATGTTTAGAAGATTAATTTTAGGTCATCAGAGTATTTTTTCTAAACATTTCTCAAGGGAAAAAGACTGTCCATTGTTGAATATCTTTATTGTCTATATATCTTTGTTTGGTTGAAATTTGTCATGTATTTTCATCACAAGATTCTCCATACCTCTATCCTAGGAATGAGTAAATTTTATATGTACATGACAAAGTGTCTTGTTATTAATACTACTTTTATGAGTAAATTAAACTATGTCAAGTTGTCAATCCACAGTGCAATTCTACTTTCTCCCCTTTCTTCTCAGTTTAAAATTGAACTTGGCACATTAATAGAAAACAGCAGCTACACTAAACTCTTTGAAAAGCTTTTCATGCCTCTTGAATCAAAACCCTGCTTTCTCCAAGCTGAGGGTGGTGAGTGTGGCTGGCATTAAATCAATGTATTGCAAGCTGAAGTTCTTTTTCCAAAACACAAGCCTAGTATGGAAAGCTGTGGCTAAGACTTCATGACTCTCCTCTACTGAGGGGCCTCAAACCATAGTCACGGGGAGTCTTCTTCAGCAGTTATGAGTTTCCACTGTCACAGAATCTTTAGACTTTCATCTGTGATTGTCACAATGTTATTTCTGTCAGTTACAGACAGGTGCCCTTCAAACACACGAGCAAAATGAGTTGCGGCATTTTTGCCCAGACGATTGCTGACAGAACATCTGCTGAACTACAACACTTTTGATGCCCACTGACTCAAATCAGAATATATATTGGCAACCTGTCTCAACCTTAAGGTCTCAATACCAGGCCATCATCTAACCCCAACCTACTACTCATTATGAAGAGTAACCTGGGGAGGGAATTATAAAACATTGAAAATAAAGCCTATTTTTAAACAGTTTAAACAAGTATTTGCATGAGAAATTCTTGCCCCAGAAGGTTATTCATTCTGTTGTAGGCTCATTCCTTTGAGGGAGAGACAAGCATCATTAGGCAGGATCTGTAAAGACATGTTTAGAATTCTATCTCAAATTCGTCAGGATGAATCTTTCCCCAATTTCATCTAGTTATTCTTCTATTCTGGAATGTTTCATCCAGTTCTGAGGGAGCTTTCCTGCTTTGTCCACTTGCTGCCGGGAAATTGCATATGAAATTGAAAACATTGCTCCGAAGACTCCATGTGAAAAAAAAAAAAGAAAATCCTTGGTTCAATATATTAGTGTGCTCAGCTAATAAACTGTAGGTCATGTCCTTTTCATTAATATTTCTAAAGAGCATGGAAGAAGGTGTCATGATTTATATAATCGCATTGATGGAAAATTGCAGAGCTGAGTAGATTTGAGACTTTTAGAGTTGGAAATATATGTTAGAAATCTCTGGGGCAGCTTAATTTATTATTTGTATGACCTTGGAGAGTCACATAACCTCTCTAAGTTAAATTTTTCTCTTCCATCATGGGTAGTTTATAATAAGTTTCATCAACTTCATAGAATTATAATGAATAACCCATGATATAATGCTTCTAAAACATTTAGAAGCAGCAAAGTTCTATAATCACTGAAAGGGTCAAACGTCTCCTTTTAGGCTTAGAAAAAAAATAAAAAATGAAGCCTAGAAAATTTGGCGCCAGGACTGGGACTAATGGCTGAAGGTCTTAATGAAGCTGATGTAACAGTCCAATTTGTGTTTCCAAATGTACACTTTGAAGTGATTACTAGGTATTGGGTTTTTCATTTAACAATTAATTCACTGAATATGTTATTATATGTCATCAACAAGAAAGAAAATGCAATCCCATGGCTCTTTTCTGAGGAGATGGCCAAGTTTGAATGATAGGCAGTTCTGCAGAACTGTGAGATGGGTTTTAAGAATTTATAGCTGCTCTTTGAGCGATATGACCAGAGATTCCCAATTTTCATTCATCTGAGAATGGGCTACCCAACCAGTTCTTGCGGAAGGAGTCTACAGATCCCTGGAAGTTCTCTGTAACAACAGGACTTACTGGTAATCAGACAGAGGAAGAGAATTACTCAGTATTTTACCTGAAGAGAGTCAGGGAAGAAGACTTAGACAGCTTAGAGAATTCCAGGTAGTATTTTTAATGTTTGGTGGATATCTATATAGAATTCTACCTACCAATGTACGAGCCAGTAAAAGATCGTGTGGTATTTGCAAAGTAATTAAGCATTTCATAACCTCAATTTCTTTAGCTGCAAAATGAGGACAATAATTTTCTTACCTGCCTTCCAGGGTTTCTGAGTATCAAATGAAATAATAGTTGTGAAAATGCTTTAGGCTCTATAATGTGCTATAAATTTAAGGAAAGTTTTATACTAAAGTGAGTTTTACATTAAAATGCCTCTGACTTAAGGAAATTCTACCCTTCTGTTTAATGTTTTATTTTGTGTTAACAATAGCAAACATATTTCTGTTGAGATATTTTCTTTTAATTCCCTCTCTGAACATCTTGAATAACTTCCCTACTTTTCTTAAAATAACTTTCAATGTCTTTGAAAAACTATAACACCACAAAAATGAGTGACTTGAGAGTAAAAGATTATGATGATAATATTTCCTTTGATTTTATTCTAACAGGAAGCAGTGCAGTGCAGTCCTGTGGAAACACTCACAATATGACTTAGGTTGTAAATAATTTTTAATAAACTATATTTAAAGCTATTTATTGAAATACTAGTGAAAAGTTATGGAGAGCTGTGTTTCTACATGAAAATATGAAAGGAAGTGGAAAGTGACAGTCGCTGCAAGTGAAGAAACATGATTAAAATTGCTGGACGTACTGAAATAACTTATTTCCTCTTGTAAAGTTTATGTTGTTAGGGGTTCCTGCTAACATTGTTGGATATCCAAAAGACCATAGCCCCATACTAGGTATCCACTTGCTAAAAGCATGATGCCCATATAACAGAATGTCAAGCTGGTGTTAATTCAAAATGATTACCAAGCCATTTAATTTATTTTATTTTCCTTCTTTGACACAATGAATTCTAAGTTGTTTCATTGATTCATTGAACAAGTATTGATCACACCAACACCCTATATTTAGTTTCTCAAGAAATTTAACATTGAGTGGAGAAAATTATATAAAAACACAAAATTTATGTCATAAAAACCTGAAGAGAATTATAAAATATGAAGTTGTTGTTCAGTTGCCCAGTCACATCCAACTCTTTGCAACCCCATGGGCTGCAGCACACCAGGCTTCTCTGTCCTTCACCATCTCCTGGAGCTTGCTCAAATTCATGCCCATTGAGTCAGTGATGCTATCCAGCCATCCCATCCTCTGTCATCCCCTTCTCCTTCTGCCTTCAATCTTTCCCAGCATTAGGGTCTTTTCCAATGAGTCAGCTCTTCGCATCAGATGGGCAAAGTATTGGAGCTTCAGTAACAGTCCTTTCAGTGAATAATCAGGAGTGATTTCCTTTAGGATGGATGGGTTGGATCTCCTTGATGCCCAAGGGACTCTCCAGAGTCTTCTCCAGCATCACAGTTTGAAGACATCAATTCTTCAGCAATCAGCCTGTTTTATGTCCAGCTCTCACATCCATACATGACTACTGGAAAAACCATAGCTTTGACTATACAGAACTTTGTTGGCAAAATGATGTCTCTACTTTTCAATATGCTGTCTAGGTTGGTCATAGCTTTTCTTCCAAGGAGCAAGCATCTTTTAATTTCTTGGATGCAGTAACCATCTACAGTGATTTTGGAACCCAAGAAAATAAAATCTGCCACTGTTTCCATTGTTGCCCATCTATTTGCCATGAAGTGACGGAACCAGATGCCATGATCTTAGTTTTTGAATGTTGAGTTTTAAGCCAGCTTTTTCACTCTCATCTTTCACCTTCATTAAGAGGCTCTTTAGTTCCTCTTTGCTTTCTGCCAAAAAGGTGGTGTCATTGGCATATCTGAGGTTGTTGATATTTCTCCCAGAAATCTTAATTCCAGCTTGTGCTTCACCCAGTCCACATTTTGCACGATGTACTCTGCATTTAAGTTAAATAAGACGGGTGACAATATGCAGCCTTGACGTATTCCTTTCCCATTTTGAAGTATGTTAAAATACATGTCTTCAGAGGTGGTAGTGCTTGGATTGGCCCTCAAAGTATAGAGAAGACATTGACAATTAAAGATGAAGACAGATACAGATGTTTAGTAAAACACATGAGAAATTACAGGCATGGTGCTTCTCATGAATAGCCAGAGCTTATGGTGACATGGAGCAGAACACATGGGCATATGTTTAACCAACTGAGTCTCTATTTATGTAAGGTCTTGAATATGAGTCTGTCGATTTGCTTTTGAACTGAAACAAAATGAACATGCGCTGAAGCTACTAAATCATATCATTGAGATAACTGAATGTTAGCATTTACAAAGATTAGAGAGATTAGTCCGGCAGTACCAACAGGCTTGACCCTGATATCTATCCCCACAGTAGAAAGATAGTGGGTGGTTATGAGTGGAACAACGAAACAACAGATCATTTTACAATGAGGGACATAACTCAAGCTGTGTGCATTTGGTAGAAACTCTGAGCTCCCCATTGCCATCTTGGGAAAAATGTTGAAAGATGTTGACTTGAAAGACGTTGAAAGATGTTGACTTGAAAGACAATGAAGCAATAAAACATCTTGCTTGGATTCAAAGGGGATTCAGAAATCTTTGCCAGATGAAAGATATGGAGATAACCCAGCAGGAAAATAAAAAGAAAAATTCTTTATTTCAAAAAACAGGTTTTCTCAAGGAGAAGGAAGTAGGAGTGGAGGTAGAGAAGGAGGTCATATTTATTTTAAAAATTTAAACTCTTTCCTCCTGTTTATGTGCCACTCACTTCCAGGCTACCTCCATTTGACAATAATTGATATAAAACAAACACTTCTATACCAGAAAAGCCCCATGCAGCTTTAGTCATGACACTAGGATGATATATCAAGGCAGCAAAAAAGATAGCTTTCAAGAAGGATGAATATACAAGTGAAAGACTGAAAGGATTAGAAAGCTGAAGTCTCATTTTAAAAATATCTTTTTAATCTTATAAAATTGTAAATCATATGGGTATACACTTGAAGACTTGTTCATACACTTCAAGACTGCATAACAGAATCAATACCTAGAGTGCTCTTCAAAAGCCTTACAAAGGAAGGATTTGGACAATTAAAAGAGGAGTTATTTCAGACAAAGACAGTGTCCAGCATCCTCACAGTGGCATGGATGGACAACATTAAGAGGCTTATGAAAAATACAAAATAAAAATGTACAGTTGACAGGGTCATACTACACTATTAGCCAAAGTTAAGGTACCTTTAGTGAGAAAGAGACCACAACCCTGTCTTTCGTGGAATTACTGTTAATAGAAGGAAGGGAAGAATGTTTATTCTGTGAAAAGGAAAATATATATATATATTATATTTTTGTATTTCTGCTGGGCACGAGGCACTCTGCTCAGCATTTTTACAAGAGTCATTTCACTTATTCCTCATAGTAACTCTATTGCAAATGTGAAATTTGAAAATAAGTAGCTTATGCAAGTTCACAAAGGCATGAAGAAACAGATCTAGGATCTGTGTACAGATAGCAATGCCTTTTCTTTCCCTCTTTGCCACAAGTATTTTTTCAACAAATAAGTACTGAGTACCAACTGAGAGTTGGACACGACTGAGCGACTGAACTGAACTGAACTGAACCAACTATGTGCTATGCACTAAGAACACTCTAGTGAACAAAGTAACAACCTTCGTTCCATCCTGGGGTTTGCATTCTAAACAGACACATATCTACAGTAAAGTATGAGTTGGAAAAAACTGCTCTGAAGAAATACAAAGCAACATAGTGAAGGGCATGTTGGTGGTGCTGTCATAAAAATGCTGGTCAAGCAAAGTGTCTATGAGAAAGTAAAATTTCGGAGAATATCTGAATAAAAAGACGTAGCGAGACAGAGGACTCTGCCAAGAGTGGATTCCTGGCAGGTAGGACTGTGAATGCAAAGGCTGGGAGGCAAGAATGAACTTGCTGTCTTCAAGAAGCAACAAGACAGTGTGACTAGAGCAGAGAGTCAGGCAGGTTGTGAGAAGCAAAATTTTTCTACCGCATTAGAATACAGATGGTAATTGATGCCAGGAGTTTAGTTATCTAGGGAGAGAGGGACTTGAGTATTTAAAGACAAGTAAAAGAAGATAAACTAGAAACAGGGGTTGAAAGAACAGGTAACTCAGAGTAAAATCTTCAGAGCATGGTACCAGGAATGCAAGAGAGAGAGACAGAGCATTTGGGGAAGAGCCAGACCAGTCAGGTCAAGTGCAGCTGAAGGGTAATATGACTACCAAAGGACTCCTGGTACATTGACCAAAGTGGGGATCGTTATTTTGGCAATTTGATAACAATCCAGTGGAAGAAGGACAGCATTTTTGATAAATGGTGAAGGAATACTTGGACATTCATAGACAAACAAGAAAAATGGAATTGACCTAAACCTTCAGCTCAGTTCAGTTCAGTTGCTCAGTCGTGTCCAACTCTTTGCGACCCCATGAATCAAGCATGCCAGGCCGCCTGTCCATCACCAACTCCCGGAGTTCACTCAAACTCATGTCCACAGAGTCGGTGATGCCATCCAGCCATCTCATTCTCTGTTGTCCCCTTCTCCTCCTGCCCCCAACATTTCCCAGCATCAGAGTCTTTTCCAGTGAGTCAACTCGTCGCATGAGGTGGCCAAAGTACTGCAGTTTCAGCTTTAGCATCAGTCCTTCCAATGAACACCCAGGATTGATCTCCTTTAGAATGGACTGGTTGGATCTCCTTGCAGTCCAAGGGACTCTCAAGAGTCTTCTCCAACACCACAGTTCAAAAGCATCAATTCTTCGGCGATCAGCTTTCTTCACAGTCCAACTCTCACATCCATACATGACCACGGGAAAAACCATTGCCTTGACTAGACGGACCTTGCTTGGCAAAGTAATGTCTCTGCTTTTTAATATACTATCAAGGTTGGTCATGACTTTCCTTCCAAGGAGTAAGTGTCTTTTAATTTCATGGCTGCAGTCAGCATCTGCAGTGATTTTGGAGCCCCCCAAAATAAAGTCTGACACTGTTTCCACTGTTTTTCTATTTCCCATGAAGTGATGGGACCAGATGCCATGATCTTCGTTTTCTGAATGTTGAGCTTCAAGCCAACCTTTTCACTCTCCTCTTCCACTTTCATCAAGAGGCTTTTTAGTTCCTCTTCACTTTCTGCCATAAGGGTGGTGTCACCTGCATATCTGAGGTTATTGATATTTCTCCTAGCAATCTTGATTCCAGCCTGTGCTTCTTCCAGCCCCGCGTTCCTCATGATGTACTCTGCATAGAAGTTAAATAATCAGGGTGACAATATACAGCCTTAACCTTACACCTCCTAAAAACATTAACTCGGATCATAAATATACAACATATAACTATGAAACTTTTAGAAATAAAAAAATAGAAGAAAATTAGGCAATCTAGGAGAGCAATGAGTTCTTAGATTTGACACTAAATGCACAATCCATATAAAGAAAGATTAATCAATTACACCTCATTAAAATTAAGAATTATGATATTTGAAAGGCTATTAACTTGTATATGACAAAGTTCTTTGTTGGAGGACATCATCTAGAGCAGCAGTCCCCAGCTTTTTTGGACATTTTTTTATCATTGAGTTTTGAGTCCCACCTGGGACCAGTTTCATGAAAGACATTCTTTTCATGGATAGAGGTGAGGAGTAGTTTCAGGATGCTTTAAGTGCACTGTATTTATTGTGCATTTTATTTCTATTATTATTACATTGTGATAGATAATGAAATAATTGTACAACTTACCATAATGCAGAATCTGTGGGAGTCCTGTACTTGTTTTCCTGCCACTAGTTGATCCCATCTGGGAGTGATGGGAGACAGTGACCCCTGAGGTGAGTTCCTTATGTCCAGTCTACTCCATAATATTTTGGTTGCTGTCATTGCAAAAAACCCTGCATCACAGAGAAAGGATGTTGGAAATGGAAGGAAGTTTTCAGTGCTTGTATGGCAATCTCAGGGATTCTGCCCTGACTTTAATCCAGACAGTATGGAGATTTGAAGTTGTCTCAAGCATAGCTTTAAGGTCACCATCATTTGTGATCTCAAGTGGTAATCTGAGTGATGGAGGGCAGTTATAAATACAAATGAAGCCCCACTTGCTCTCCTGTGGCTCATCTCGGGCTGTGCAGCCTAGTTCCTAACAGGCCATGGACCAATACTGGGTCTGGGGATCCCTGATCTAGAGGATATGACTGCCAGTTGACCCAAGAAGTGGACCTGGGGAATTGGAGGCCATTCCCCATCCTGTCCTTAGAATGTATGCATGCACACAGAATATATAAAAAACTCAAAACTCAATGATTAAAAAAGTGTCCAATTTAAAATGAAAAATAAAGTAAATAGATGGTAGATAAATAGACAAACACACAAAAGATTGTTAATATCATTAGCCATTCTGAAAATGCAAGTCAAGTCAAATCAGAACACAATGCTGCTGTTATCACTAATAGAATAATTAAATTTTTAAAAAGTTATACTTATTACCAAGTACCTATTAAGCACCAGGTATTTATTAAAATCAATATCTATTGGCAGGTATTGTGATCAGATATTAATAAGTAAGTGAGTGTGTGTGCTCAACTGTGTCTGACTCTATGTGACCCCACGGACTGTAGCCCTCCAGGCTCCCCTGTCCATGGGATTTCCCAGGCAAAAATACTGGGAAATGGTCTTCCTCCAAGGGATCTTCCCTATCCATGAATCGAACCCATGTCTCCTGCTCTGACAGGAAGATTCTTTACCACTGTTCCACCTGGGAAGTCCTGAGATATTAATAAAATTATAAAAATGAGCTTTTATCTGAAATAATTCTGTGTACATTTTATTATTTTTAAAAAGATAAACGTTTAACATAATTAAATTGTCTTATTTTCAAAATAACCACTATCTGGAAATATGTTGTAAATGTTATGTTATGTAATATGTTTCTAGTTAGAGAAAGTGGGAGACAAACATTAAAATAAATCAGTATAGTTTAATATAATTAAGCTAGTCTAAAGTATTCTATTTCACTTAGTTTTGGCCAGTGCCTCCTGTTCAGTACAATGGTAAAGAATCCACCTGCCAATGTAGGAGACACAAGAGCTGCAGGTTCAATCCCTGGGTGGGGGAAATCCCCTGGAGTAGGAAATGGTAACCCACTCCAATATTCTTGCCTGGAAGATTCCATGGATAGAGGAGCCTGGCAGGCTCCATGGGGTGGGAAAGAGTTGGGCACGACCGAGCACGCATACACAGAGAGTTCCTGTTTCCGGAGGACACAGTGCAGACCTTCTTCCCTGGTGTATTTGGTCATGCACAGCACCACAGAGGCTTCCCTGGTGGTTCAGAGGTTAAAGCGTCTGCCCCCAATGCGGGAGAGCCAGGTTCGATCCCTGGGTCGGGGAGATCCCCTGGAGAAGGAAACGGTAACCCACTCCAGTATTCTTGCCTGGAGAATCCCATGGACGGAGAAGCCTGGTAGGCTACAGTCCACGGGGTCGCAAAGAGTCGGACACGACTGAGCGACGGGACGGACGGAACGGAGCACCACAGAGTAAGCAGATTTTTAAAAATTAACTTGTTTGTGTCCGGTCTTGGTTGTAGGTCTTAGCCGTGGCACACAGGATCGTCCTTGTGTCCTGTGGGGTATTTCATTGTGGTGCACAGCTCTCAAATTGTGACCTGCGGGTTCAGTAGTTGCCCTGGGGCATGTGGGATCTTCCTGGAGCAGCGATCAAACTAGCTTCCTCTGCATTGCAAGACAGAATTTTTTTTTTTCCCCCAGAGAGAGAGAAGCGTTTTCTCTTTGACAAATTATTTTCTGAAGTCCAACACGTTGTCAGGCTCTCCTTACCCAACTGAGGCCGCGTGGGACTCCGTGTTCCCCGGCAAGCTAGAGGGTGACAGCCTCGCCCACCCACCCGCAGCAGAACAACGCACAGGTCCTTTGGAAGGCGGCGTTTCGGCTCCGTGCTTATTTCAGGACTGCTCTGGAAACAGGAATCCGGGTTCTTGTCTGCGGAGCAGAAGAAGGGAATCCACTAACACACAGACACTCGTGGTAGCAAGAGAACGGGATTTATTAAAGAGGAGGAAAGTGTGAAGCTCCCAACATAAACACGGAGAGGAGGTAAAGAGTCCCCCGCAAGGCAGATTCTTAACGCTGGACCAAGGGGAAGTCTTGTGGCTAATAATAGCCATTTTATGATTTTAACATTAAGATATTTGATTACATTCTGTTGAAATATTCTGTGATGTTACATTTCTGTATGTGGAGAAGCCATCTACAGGAATTCTCTATGCACTTTTGTTTTCAATTTTTTATTTGGTAATAGATTTGGACAAACATGAAAACAACAGATTTATAAAGAAACATTTATTTAAAGAAATTTACAACTTGTAACAGTTCTCTTTTTTCACTATTTTATCACATTGGTTGTTAAGCATTTTAACTTATATAATGGCAAAGCATAGAGAGGTGTAAAGGATAATGTAATAAACATTCATGTTCCTATGAACTAGTTTTGATATTTGTTAAATCTTTGTCAAATTTTATACTTCAGTTTTAAAAAAATACTTTAAATTCTTTAGTTTTAAAATATGTATTAAAGTTTCATTTAAAGCCTACTGTGTATACCTCCCCAATACTCTCTTATCTCCTCCTCTCTGTAAGTAGAACCACTATCCTATGTTTCAAATTTATGATTCCTATGGACATTTTTATAACTGTATTCTATATAAATAGTTCTATAAACCAAATATAGTAATCTTTGAGCAACATTTTGCATGCTTTTAACTTTATATAGAGAAAGAACACAAGTTCCATTTCCACTCAAAATTTTGTGTTTGCAGTCTGTCAGCTCTCATAAATGTAGCTTTAACTCTTTTTTTTTAGTTGTCATGGTAGCATTTACTCTGTATTTTCTTACACTTCTACTTAAATATTTAGGTTGTTTCCAATGTATGGCAGGTAAGCAATTCTACATGACTACAGATTCACATGTGGGAGCATTTCCCTAAAGTATATACACTTGGGGGTCACAAATCTTCGTATTTGTGAAGTGGTTTTATCAATGAACGGCCCCATCAGCAGTACTTGAGAGTTCTCATTTTTCCACATCTTCACCAGTATTGATATGTAACACCGTTTAATTTTTGGTAATTTGACAAGTGCATTATTATTGCTTTTACATGCATTTTTTATATTGTATGTATTAGTAAGCTTCATATATCATTCTTGATATAGGAAATGTATTAACACAATTCATATTTCCTCTCCTCTAAATTGTCTGTCCATACCTTTTGCCTGCATTTTTTTTTATTGGACTGTTTCTTTTTCTTACTGACTTTTGGTATTCTTATTTCCTGAATATGATGCTTTGTGAATTACATAAAGGAGCATGGCTAGGTTTAAACCTTATTTATAACATTCATTGTAATTATTTCAAATTTAGCAATCTTTTAAAAATATACCTTATATGTCTTGTATAAGAAATTCTTTGCTGCCTCAGGATGATGGATACTCTATCATTTCTTTTCAAAGTTTCAGAGTTTTGCTTTTTGTATTTAAGTGCTTGTTCCACATGGAGTTGACTTTGCCTTGTGTGGTTTCATGCTGGGATCTAATTCTGTATTTCCCCCTAAGGGTAACCCTTAGCACCATTAGTACCATTTTTTATATGCTCTTCCCATTACTCAGTGTTGACATATATCAAACTTTCAAAGAGAGATGAAAGAGATTCTGCAGCATCACTGGAGGTTGTACGACATAACTGGGGATTTCTTCTGTTTTTTTTTTTATTTTTAATTTAGGATAATTGCTTTACAGTTTTGTGTTGGTTTCTGCCATAGATAAACATCAATCAGCCATAGGTATACATATGTCTGCTCCCTCTTGAACCTCCTCCTTCCTCCCACCCCTTCCCTCCCCTCCAGATTGTCACAGAGCCCCAGCTGATGCTCCCCGAGTCATACAGCAAATTCCCGTTTGCTATCTCTTTTCCATATGGCAGTGTACATGTTTCCATGCTATTCCCTCCCTTCATCCCAGCCTGTCCTTCCTCCCTGCCCCCGCCTGCACGCCTGTGTCCACAGGTCTGTTCTCCATGTCTGCATCTCCACTGCTGCTCCGCAAATAGGTTCATCAGTACCATCTTTCTAGATTCTGTATAGATGCATTGATGTACAATATTTGCTTTTCTCTTTCTGACTCACTTCACTCTGTATAATAGGCTCAAGGTTCATCCACCTCATCAGAATGGACTCAAAAACAGTTGTTTTATGGCTGAGTAATATTCTGTTGTATATTGTACCACAGCTTCTTTTTTCCATTCATCCATTGATAGACATGTAGGTTGCTTCCATGTCCAAGCTATTGTAAATTGTTCTGCAGTGAACATTGGGGTACACGTGTCTTTTTCAATTTTGGTTCCCTCAGAGTATATGCCTAGCAGCGGGATTGTTGGGTCATATGGTAGTTTTATTCCTAGCTTTTTTAAGGAACTTCCATACTCTCATAGTGGCTCTGTCAATTTACATTCACACTAACAATGCAAGAGGGTTCTCTTTTTTCCACCCTCTCTCCAGCATTTATTGTTTGTGGATTTTTTGATGATAGCTGTTCTGGCCAGAGTGCTGATAGCCCATTATAGTTTTTATTTGCATTTCTCTGTATGTCTTCTTTGGAGAAATATGTTTAGTTCTTTTGCCCACTTTTTGATTCGGTTGTTTGTTGTTGTTGTTGTTTTTGTATCAAGCTGAATGTGCTGCTGCTTGTATATTTTGGAGATTAATCCTTTGCCAGTTATTTTGTTTGCTATTATTTTCTCCCATTCTGACGGTTTTACCTTGTTTATAATTTCCTTCACTGTGCAAAAGTTTTTAAGTTTAATTAGGCCCCATTTGTTTAGTTTTGCTTTTATTTCCATTACTCTACGAAGTGGGTTCGGAGAAGGCAATGGCAAGCCACTTCAGTACTCTTGCCTAGAAAATCCCATGGATGGAGGAGCCTGGTAAGCTGCAGTCCATGGGGTCGCTATAAGTCAGACATGACTGAGCGACTTCACTTTCACTTTTCACTTTCACTTTTCACTTTCACACATTGGAGAAGGAAGTGGCAACCCACTCCAGTGTTCTTGCCTGGAGAATCCCAGGGAAGGGGGAGCCTGGTGGGCTTCCGTCTATGGGGTCACACAGAGTCGGACACGACTGAAGTGACTTAGCAGCAGCAGCAGCAGGAAGTGGGTCACAGACGATCTTGCTGTGATCTGTGTGTTCTGCCTATGTTTTCCTCTAAGAGTTTTCTAGTTTCTAATCCATTTGAGTTTATCTTTGTATATGGCGTTAGGAAGTGTTCTAATTTCATTCTTTTACATACAGCCTGTCCAGTTTTCCCAGCACCACTTATTGAAGAGACTATCCTTTCCCTATTGTATATTCTTGCCTCCTTTGTCCAAGAATAGGTGCCCATATGTGCATGAGTTTATCTCTGTCTTGGTCCGTTGGCCTATATTTCTGTTTTTATGTCGGCACCATGCTGTCTTGATGACTGTAGCTTGTAGTATAGTCTGAAGCCAAGAGGTTCGTGCCTCTAGCTCCATTCTTTTTTCTCAAGATTGTTTTGGCTATTCAGAGTCTTTTGTGTTTCCACATAAACTGTGATTTTGTTCTAGTTCTGTGAAAAATGCAATTGTTTATTTGATAGGGATTGCACTGAATTTGTAGACTGCTTTTGGTAGGTTATTCATTTTCATGATATTGATTCTTTTAATCCAGGAATAGGGAATATGTCTTCATCTGTTTATCTCATCTTTGACTTCTTTCGCCAGTGTCTTATAGTTTTCTGTATAGAGTTCTTTTGTCTCTTTAGGAAGGTTTGTTCCTAGGTACTTTATTCTTTTTGTTGCAATTGTAAAAGGGATTGATTCCTTAATTTTTCTTTCTGATTTTTCATTGTTATTATATAGGAATGCAAGTTATTTCTGTGTATTGGTTTTTTATCCTGTGACATTACTAAATTCACTGATTAGTCTAGTCATTTTGTGTTAGTATCTTTAGGGTTTTCTATGTATAGCGTCATATCACCTGCAGTAAGAGTTTTACTTCTTTTCTTAACTGGATTCCTTTTATTTCTTTTTCTTCTCTGATTGCCATAGCTAAGACTTCTGAAATCATGTTGAATACTAGTGGTCAGAGTGGCCATCCTTGTCTTGTTCCTGATCTTACAGGGAACGTGTTCAGTTTTTCACCATTAAGAATAACGTTTGCTGTGGGTTTGTTGTATATGGCCTTATCTCTTGGTTTTGAATGTCACACTCCTTACATCTGTTTCCTTTTCCCAAATAGTTTCAGCTTTGGCTCTTTCTAATGAGTTATATCACTAGCTCATTATTTCCTCCTCCTCATCCCCCAGAAATTTTCTGATGTATTGATTCATGTACATGTTTTATTGATTAATTTTGGAAAAAATTTTTATAAAATTGAAATTTCCAATTCATTTATTGCATTTTATTTTGTAATCTTCAATATATTTCATTTTGTATATACATCTGACAGGTATTTGATAGATTTATTCTAAATTTTTAAAGTAGCACATGTTTATATTGTTAATTTTTATCCTTAGAAAATTCCAGATTCATATGCCCCATTCATGAATCACAGCCTTGTCATGGTAAAGGGGCTTGTGTGACTCAATGAAGCTATGAGCCATACCTGCAGTGCCACCAAAGATGGATGAGTCATAGTGAAGAGTTCTGATAAATGTGGTCTAATGGAGGAGGGAATGGCAACCCACTCCATGGATGGGCAAAAAGATATGATACCGGAAGATGAGCCTCGTCAGGTCAGGCATCCAGTATGCTACTGGGGAAGATTGAAGAGCCATTGCTAATAGCTCCAGAAAGAATGGAGCTGCTGGGCCAAAGCAGCAATGGCACTCAGTTGTGAATGTGTCTAGTGGGGAAAGTAAAGTCCTCTGCCATGAAGAACAATATTGCATAGGAACCTGGAATGTTAAGTTCATGAATCAAGGTGAATTGGAGGTGGTCAAGCAGGAGATGGCAAGATTGAACATCAACATCTTAGGAATCAGTGAACTAAAATGAATGGGAATGGGTGAATTTAATTCAGCTGACCATAGTATCTACTACTGCAGGCAAGAATTCCTTAGAAGAAATGAAATAGCCCTCATTGTCAACGAAAGAGTTCTGAAATACAGTACTTAGGTGCAATCTCAAAACAAGGGCAATGCCAAAGAATGTTCAAACTACCATACAATTATACTCATTTCACCTGCTAACAAGCTTATGTTCAAACACCTTCAAGCTAGACTTCAGCAATTTGTGAACTGAGAACTCCCAGATGTACAAGCTGTGTTTCTAAGAAGCAGAGGAACCAGAGATCAAATTGCCAATGTTAGTTGGCATCTACTCCTGCTTCATAGACTACACTAAAGTCTTTGATTGTGTGGATCACAACAAACTGTGGAAAATTCTTAAAGAGATGGGAATACCAGACCACCTTACCTGTCTCCTGAAAAACCTCTGTATGGGTCGAGAAGCATCAGTTAGAACCGGATATGGAACCACTGTCTGGTTCAAATTGGGAAAGGAGCACAACAAGTCTGTGTAGCACCCTGTTTATTTAACTTCCATGCAGAGTACATCGTGCAACATACCAGACCAGATGAATCACAGCTGGAATCAAGATTACTGAGAGAAACATCAACAACCTTAGATATGCAGATAATACCACTCTGGTGGTAGAAAGTGAAGAGGAACTCAAGAGACTTTGAATGAAAGTGAAAGAGAAGAGTGAAAAAGCTGGCTTAAAACTCAACATTCAAAAGGCTAAGATCATGGCATCCAGTCCCATCACTTCACGGCAAAGAGATGGGAAAAGGTGGAAGCAGTGACAGATTTTATTTTCTTGCGCTCCAAAATCACTATGGGCAGTGACGGCAGCCTGAAAATAAAAGACACTTGCTCCATGGAAGGAAAGGAACAAACCTAGACAACGTATTAAAAAGCAGAGACGTCATGTTACCTACAAAGTTCCATACAGTCAGAGCTATGGTTTTTCCAGTAGTCATGTGTGGATGTGAGAGTTGGACCATGAACAAGGCTGAGCCCTGAAGAATTGATGCTTTCAAATTTTGTGGTGCTAAAGACTCATGAGAGTCCCTTGGACTGCAAGGAGATCAAACCAGTCCATCCGAAAGGAAATCAACCCTGAATATTCATTGTAAGGACTGTTGCTGAAACCAAAATTCCAATACTTTGGCCACTTGATATGAAGAGCTAATTCATTGGAAAAGACTCTGCTGCTGGGAAAGATTGAAGGCAAAAGGAAATAGGGTGGCAGAGGATGAGATGGTTGGGTGGCATCACCGACTCACATGAGTTCCAGCAAATTTGTACATGAGTTTGAGCCCACTCCAGCAGATAATGGAGAACAGAAGAGCCTGGTGCATTGCAGTTCATGAGGTTGCAAAAAGTCAGACATGACTTAGAGACTGAGCAACAACAAGATTCCTATGTGGGAGTAAGATGTAATACAAAAAGAAATCCCATGTACACTTTCCCTAGTTTCTCGCAATGTAACATCTTACAAAACTATAACAAAATAACCTAACCATTTCTACACTATTTGTCATTTCAAAAATGTTAAATAGATTCATATAGTTTGTAATGTTTTGAAGCTGTTTTTTTTTCCCACTAGGCTCAATATGCCAGCAGATTTGGAAAACTCAGCAGTGGCCACAGGACTGGAAGAGGTCAGTCTTCATTCCAATCCCAAAGAAAGGCAATGCCAAAGAATGCTCAAACTACCACACAGTTGCACTCATCTCACACGCTAGTAAAGTCATGCTCAAAATTCTCCAAGCCAGGCTTCAGCAGTATGTAAACCGTGAACTCCCAGATGTTCAAGCAGGTTTTAGAAAAGGCAGAGGCCCCAGAGATCAAATTGCCAACATCTGCTGGATCATGGAGAAAGCAAGAGAGTTTCAGAAAAACATCTATTTCTGCTTCATTGACTATGCCAAAGCCTTTGACTGTGTCGATCACAATAAACTGTGGAACATTCTGAAAGAGATGGGAATCCCAGACCACCTGACCTGCCTCTGGAGAAACCTGTATGCAGGTCAGGAAGCAACAGTTAGAACTGGACATGGAACAACAGACTGGTTCCAAATAGGAAAAGGTGTACGTCAAGGTTGTATATTGTCACCCTGCCTATTTAACTTATATGCAGAGTACATCATGAGGAATGCTGGGCTGGAAGAAGCACAAGCTGGAATCAAGATTGCTGGGAGAAATATCAATAACCTCAGATATGCAGATGACACTACCCTTATGGCAGAAAGTGAAGAGGAACTCAAAAGCCTCTTGATGAAAGTGAAAGAGGAGAGTGAAAAGGTTGGCTTGAAGCTCAACATTCAGAAAACTAAGATCATGGCATCAGGTCCCATCACTTCATGGGAAATAGATGGAAAAACAGTGGAAACAGTGTCAGACTTTGTTTTTTGGGGCTCCAAAATCACTGCAGATGCTGACTGCAGCCATGAAATTAAAAGACGCTTGCTCCTTGGAAGGAAAGTTATGACCAACCTTGATAGTATATTAAAAAGCAGAGACATTACTTTGCCAACCAAGGTCCGTCTAGTCAAGGCAATGGTTTTTCCCGTGGTCATGTATGGATGTGAGAGTTGGACTGTGAAGAAAGCTGATCGCCGAAGAATTGATGCTTTTGAACTGTGGTGTTGGAGAAGACTCTTGAGAGTCCCTTATACTGCAAGGAGATCCAACCAGTCCATTCTAGAGGAGATCAATCCTGGATGTTCATTGGAGGGACTGATGCTAAAGTTGAAACTCCAATACTTTGGCCACCTCATGCGACGAGTTGACTCACTGGAAAAGACTCTGATGCTGGGAAAGGTTGGGGGTGGGAGCAGAAGGGGATGACGGAGAATGAGATGGCTGGATGGCATCACCGACTCTGTGGACATGAGTTTGAGTGTACTCCGGGAGTTGGTGATGGACAGGGAGGCCTGGCGTGCTGTAATTCATGGGGTCGCGGAGAGTCGGACACGACTGAGCGACTGAACTAAACTGAACTGAACTGAACTGAGGCATAATTTTCTGGAGATTCATCCTGGTTGTTACATGTATCCATAGTTTCTTGTTTTTATTTCCAAGTAGTCTTCTATGGTAAGAATGTGCCACGGTTTGTTCACAAATCATTCACTGAGGGACAACCATTGAAGAAACTACGGGTGGTTTGCAGTTTAGGTTATTACAGACAAAGCTGCTGTAAATTTGTGTTTCTGTGTTTCTGTGAGCACAAGTCTTCATTTCTTTGCAATAAAAGCCAAGGAATGCAACTACTGAGTTATATGGTAGCTCCACGTTAACTTTTTAAAGAAACTGCTGAACTATTTTTTCAGAGTAACTGTACCATTAAAAGGTTTATGAGATCCACTTTCTCTGCATCTTCACCAGCATTTTGTGTTGTCACTATTTCTTATTTTAGCCATTCCAGGAGATGTATAATGATATTGATATGTTTTTTATTTGCATTTCTATGAACCTCTTTCTAGGTATCTATTTGCAATCTCTGTGTCCTCTTCATTGAAATGTCTCTATATTTTTTGCTCATTTTCCAATTGAATTGTTTGTTTTGTACTGTTTTTATTGCAGTGAGGATGCATTTTATATGCTACATGCTGCTTTTTGGGTCCGTGGTTTGAAAATATTTCTCATGGTCTGCAACTTGTCTTTTCATCTTCCTATTAGGCTCTTTCACAGAGACAATGTTTCTAATTTTGACACAGTCCAATTTTTTCATTTTATGAATCATTACCAAATGAATGGTGATAAACATTCTTTGGTTATAGTATATAGGCTAATGTCATTAGTATTAACATTCTAGAAGTTACATAAAATTCTAAAATTTGCATAGGTCTTTTTATAATGATATCAGTAATAGTTCTAATTATCTTAAAACATATGTCATAGTGAATTAATTTTCTTTGTTAGCTGTCGGTTATATTCTAATCAGATCTTTAACTTTTTAAAAAAGTAATTATTTATTTTAATTGGAGGATAATTACTTTACAATATTGTGATGATTTTTGCCACACATCAACATGAATCAGCCACAGTAAACATGTGTCCCCCCATCCTAAAACCCCCTCCCAGCTCACTCCCTACCCCATCCCTCTGGGTTGTCCCAGAGCACAGGCTTTGGGTGTCCTGCTTTAAGTATGCTTTTTTAAAGTTTTTGCCACTCCACTCATGGAAAGTTATGTTTTACTCTGATGCTTTTGTAAAGATGCTTCATCTTTAAGAAGATTCATAGCAAGGACTTTTAAACAAATACAGTTTTCTAATAACTTTCAGATCGTACTGCTCAGAAATTTTAAAATTCTGGTAGAAACTCTGATGATCACACAAAACTGTTTACCAAATGTTTGTCTCCTTATAAAAACTGAAAGAGAATTCTAGGGTCTTCCTACTCCACTAACTTGCAGGTCTGTTTTGTTTTTCAGGTATTAAACCAGCCTTACATTCCCAGAATAAACCCCACTCAATTATGGTACATACATTTTATGGATTGGTGAATTTGCCAATATTTTGTTAAGGATTTTTATGTCTGTTTTCATGCATGTCATTCTATAGTTTTACTTATATTCTCTTTATCTGGTTTTGATATGAAGATGATACTAAGATGTAAATTAAAAATGTTTTCTTTTTCATTTTCTGGAGAGATTGTATAGAATTGGTATGAAATTTCTTTAATCCTTTGGTATAGTCTTCCAATGAAAACATTTGTGCCTGTAGATTTCTTTGGGGAAGGTTTTTTTGTTTTGTTTTGAGCAATTATGAATTAATTTCTTTAATATGCATAAGGCTTATAACATAGTCCTTTTCATATTGAATGAGTTGTATTAATTTGTGCTATTATTGTCCCATTTTATTTAAATTTTAAAATGTACATGTTTGAGTTGTACTTATTCCCTTATACTTTTGCAGTCTGAAGGATACTTAGTAAGATCTTCTGTTTCATTTTTTATATTTAATATGTGCACGCAGCCTGCTGCTTCAGTCATTTCCGGCTCTTTGTGACCCTTTGGACCATAGCCTGCCTGGCTCCTCTGTCCATGGGATTCTCCTGGCAAGAATATTGGAATAGGTTGCCATGCTCTGTCTTATTTCTTTTTTTTTCTTTGTCAGTCTTGCTACATATTTGTCAATTTTACTAACTTTTCAAAGAACATGGATTTGGTTTCATCATTTTTCTTTTTTGTTGAACTTCTTATTCCAATTCTGTGGATTTCTGCTTGCATATTATTTCTTTTGCTTACTTTGGCTATAGCTTGCTTTTATTTTTTTAGGTTTTTGAAGTTCAAGCTTTGACTTTTCCTTTTTTTTTAATGTACACATGTAGTGACATAAATTTCCCTATCATTGCTACCTTAAGAGTGCCCCACAATTTTGATGTATTGAATTTTTGTTTTCACTTGGTTTACTGTATTTTAAAAATCCCCGTAAGACTTTCTCTTTGATGTATGGAGTATTTAAAAATCTGTTTTATCATTTCACAAATGCTTTGAGATTTTGTTGTTTTCTTTATATTACTGATTTCTAGTTTGATTCCATTATGGTTAGAGAACATACTTGGAGTGATTCTGATTTCTTTATATTTGGTGGTGTTTATTTAATTCCCAAGGGTGTTTTATTTTGGTGTATGTTCTGTGGCCACTTGAAAATAATGTGCTATTTACTTGTGTGAAATGTTATGTAAGTATTGGTTAGCTCCAATGAGTTAGTGTTGTTGAGTTCATTTATATCTTTGCTGAGTTTCAGACCAATTGTTCTAATACTTATTGAGAGAGGGGTATTGAAGTTTCCAACTATAATAGTAAGGACTTCTCCCATTTCTTTTTTCAGTTCTATCAATTTCATTTCATTTAGGCTATTTTTTTTCTCTTTTCTTTTTTTAATTCCTCTATTCTCACCTGCACTCACCAACCCACTTATTCAGTTCAGTTCAGTTCAGTTCAGTCACTCAGTCGTGTCCAACTCTCTGCGACCCCATGAATCACAGCACGCCAGGCCTCCCTGTCCATCACCAACTCCCGGAGTACACTCAAACTCATGTCCACAGAGTCGGTGATGCCATCCAGCCATCTCATTCTCCGTCGTCCCCTTCTCCTCCTGCCCCCAAACTTTCCCAGCATCAGAGTCTTTTCCAGTGAGTCAACTCGTCGCTTATTAGATTTAAAATTTTGATCATTCTGCCAAGTATGTAGTATTATTGCATGATAGCTTTAATTTTCATTTTCCTAATCTGAGATGGCTGGATGGCATCACCGGCTCGATGTACATGAGTTTGAGTGAACTCCGGGAGTTGGTGATAGACAGAGGGGCCTGGCGTGCTGTGATTCATGGGGTCACAAAGAGTCGGACACGACTGAGCGACTGAACTGAACTGAACTGAACTGAATAAGGAGAAGGCAGTGGCTCCCCACTCCAGTAGTCTTGCCTGGAAAATCCCATGGACAGAGGAGCCTGGTGGGCTGCAGTCCATGGGGTCGCTAAGAGTTGGACACAACTGAGCGACTTCACTTTCACTTTTCACTTCATGCCTTAGAGAAGGAAATGGCAATCCACTCCAGTGTTCTTGCCTGGAGAATCCCAGGGACAGGGGAGCCTGGTGGGCTGCCGTCTATGGGGTCTCACAGAACTGGACACGACTGAAGTGACTTAGCAGCAATGACTAATAAAGCTTATCATCATTGCTTATATTTATTTATACTATATCCCCCTTTATGTAGTGCCTATTGAAATATCTTATTCAATTTACTCTTGTTTGTCTTTTTCTTTTTGGTTGGTATAGTTATTATAGATTTCAGACACTTTTTTTGGTCAATTATATGTTTTGAAAATATTTGCTTCCTTATCTATTCTCTTAATGATATCTTTTGATAAACAAAATTTTCTTTTTAACGTACTTCACTGGAATTTTTTTTAATGGGTAAGATTTTCAGTATATTATCATATGTGAAATGGATCACCAGTCCAGGTTTGATGCATGAGACAGGGTGCCTGGGGCTGGTGCCCTGGGATGACCCAGAGGGATGGGAGGGAGAGGGATGTGGGAGGGGGGTTTGGGATGGGGACACATGTACACCTGTGGTGGATTCATGTCAGTGTATGGTAAAACCACTACAGTATTGTAAAATAATTAGCCTTCAATTAAAATAAATAAATTTATGTTAAAAAAATTAAAAATAAACAACATGAATGGCCCATGCCATTAGGAGCTTACCTTCAAACTGAGTAAGCGTTAATATACTTGCAAGACTATAATATATATGTAAGTGCTGCATGGCACTAGGTTTCAGATACTATATAATGCAAGTAGAAAAACAGGGCTTCCCACATTTCTCTAGTAGTAATGAACCCGCCTGCCAATGCAGGAGACTAAGAGACCTGGGTTTGATACCTGGATAGGGAAGATCCCCTGATGAAGGGCATGGCAACCCACTCCAGTATTCCTGCCTGGAGAATCCCATGGACAGAGGAGCCTGGGGTGCTACAGAATCGGACAAACTTGGTGACTGAACAACAGGGGGAGTTGCAGTGTGTTGAAATATGATGGAAGAGATGAGTTTTGAGCTAACACTGAGAAAATACAGAATTTAGTTTTATACAAAGATAAGGGAAAATATTCAGGAATCTTCCAGAAAGACATGTTACAAAGCACGTAGTATAAGTACATGTAGAAAAAGGAGGCAGTTCAGGTAGTGACTAAGCTCGCAGACTCTGGGACCACACTGCTGGGTATCAACTTTCTGCTCTGCTATGAGCAGACAGTTTTTCTTTGTGACCTTGGGTAAGTTTTATCACCTTTCTTTAGCTCAGTTTTCTGAGGCATAAAATGGGAAGGGAAAAATGATCAACCGTTACTTACCTCTTTCAGAATTAAAATTAAACTACATTTTAGTATTGTATATATTAAATTGTCAAGAATTGCCTGTTAATTATAATTTAAAACAATAATACACTATTATATATTATTATGTCCCAGACACTGTAATGTTCTACATATAATATTTCATTTGATCTTCAAAGCAACATTATGAGGATGAATACTATTTTTAAAATAAGGCCATCAGCCTTGTTGAAGAACTGTATAAGGACAACCTTTATAAAAAAAAGACTAGCTACTTATGGCAGGCCATTGAGGGCAAACTTTGAGTCCAGAATGATGAATCTGAATATATTCCATGCTCTGTGCCTAAGGGCTCTCTAGAGGTAACACAATGATTAATGAAAAGGGTATTTTAGGAAAATTTAATCTAGAGGTAGTTTACAAGATAGCCAGGAGTAAAGAGATACTGGCAGGAGGTTGGAAAGTTAAGACATATTTTCAGTAAAGTAAACCTGACATTTCCTAGACTTTGGGACTGATGAAAAAATAATTTGGTAAAGTTATAGGTATTGCGTGTGACCTGAATTCCCTACTTACACTATTGTATATAGGAAGCCTTTGGCCACATAAGCAAAACTAAGTAGAAAATAGAATACTTTTCCAGTGAGGTATTTGGTCAATCTCATTCTGCCTGGACTGTTGCAACAAGATACTCAAGCTGTTGTTGTTTATTCCGAAGTTGTGCCCAACTCTTTGTGACCCCATGGACTGTAGCCCACCAGGCTCCTCTGTCCATGGGATTTCCCACACAAGAATACTGGAGTGAGTTGCCATTTCCTTCTCCAGGAGATCTTCCCGACCCAGGGATGGAACCTACATCGCCTGTATTTTCAGGTGCATTCTTTATAACTGAGCCATCTGGGAAGTCCAAAATACAATAGAGTGGATGCTTAAACAACAAGAGTTTATCTTTTCCTAGTTCTAGAGGCAAAAGTGCAAGAACAAGATGTTGACTGTTTCAGTTCCTGGCAAGAGCTGTCTTCTTGCCTTGCAGGTGGCCACTTTCTCACTATGCCCGCATGCGTCAAGGAGATAGAGCTCTCCTGTCTTTTCCTCCTCTTGCAGGAACACTAGTTCTATCGCATTTGAACCTCATCTCCATAACCTCATTTAATTTTAATCACCTCTTTATAAGCTCAAATACAGTCACATTAGGATTCAAGCTTTAACATATAGATTCTGGGGTTTATGATTCAGTCTATAGCAGTCATGATAACTTGGGGATCATTTACATGAAGTCTTGAGGAGCCTCAAAGAAGAAAGAGTAAGTTGAACTTCTGAGGTGACAGGCTGCTCTTAAGTCACCATTTGTACCTGATAGGGAAAACCTTTCCTAATATATAGGGACAATCAAAGTATTGAGGCAATGGTCAGAATTAGAGTAGAGAAATGATTGCTTCTAATTGTTTTCTGACCCAGGTCCCTTAGGGTTTCCTTCTAAGTTGTCTGTGACAGAAAATATGATGAAAACAGAATTGAGAGCTCTGTTACAATGGAATAAAAGGAAATAATATTTCAAGGTAGTATATGAGTTTGACATTCATGATAATAAACATAACAACTATATGTAACAGCATTTGCTAGGAAGAGCCATAACGTTATATTATCTCAGTTAATTTTTATACTCTTTAGGAGATTATACATATAATATATATATAATACAATATATACACATATATATATATATATATATATATATATAACACCTTGCCAGGAGCCAGCGAGGGAAATCATACCCGTGGCAAAGGTCAATTGGGGAAGAGGCCTGACGGGCAAAGGCTAATCAGGACTCGAGGAACCCCCTGGACTTACCCGAGCATCTACCCCAAAGAAAACCGGAGTCTGACTGCCTTACTATCTTACGCCTCTTACCAAGTCCTCTAAGACTTCCGGGGGCTTCCCCCCAACCACCTTTCTCTGAAAACATTAATTCAGAGCTGTAGTTAAAAAGTTCTCCTCGGCTTAATAGGAGTGTTCCAATCCAAGCCCCTCTGATAGCTTTCTAACTTGCCTGACAAGTTTGTCCAGGCTCTTACAACTATGAATGTGACTGTTTACAGCCTCCCAGCCATGCAAGGACAGAAAGCCTAATATTCTAAAATACAGGAATTTGTTGAAGAAGTTAAAATCATTAGAATAGTACTAAAAAAGATTTCATTGTTGAATCAATGCTTGCTGCAAAGTTTCCATATTTTCTATCTATTGTATCCTTGGAAATATATTAATCACATATAGAGAAAATAAGCAGTAGCCTTTGATTTAACCACATCAGATCTTCAGTTCAGTTCAGTCGCTCAGTTGTGTCCAACTCTCTGCGACCCCATGAATCACAGCACGCCAGGCCTCCCTGTCCATCACCAACTCCCAGAGTTCACTCAAACTCATGCCCATCGAGTCGGTGATGCCATCCAGCCATCTCATTCTCTGTCGTCCCTGTCCCCTCCAACCCCCAATCCCTCCCAGCATCAGACACTTTTCCAGTGAGTCAACTTGTCGCATGAGGTGGCCAAAGTATTGGAGTTTCAGCTTTAGCATCAGTCCTTCCAATGAACACCCAGGATTGATCTCCTATTGTATCCTTGGAAATATATTAATCACATATAGAGAAAATAAGTAGTAGCCTTTGATTTAACCACATCAGATCTTAAGTTAATAAATTCTTTTCTTGTAGCTCACTACACCCTTGCCTTATAGGAATGTAACCTTGTCATGTGTCTTTGGAGAATAGCGCCTGACTTTAGGAAAATCACCTTGAAAGAATATAAACCTTTTTCTAGCTGACTGACCTTTGTTAGGAGAGAGGGCCATAAACTGTTAGCAGGCCTCCTGGCCAGAAGATGATGTAAACCACCTAAAACTTTTGTATATCATGAGACATACAAAAATAAGCCCTGATCCTGATAAGGGTCAAGATTGCCGACCCCGCGTGATTTTGGCGTGACTCTATACCTCCCTTTCTCTATTTTTTATGTGCACAACTTAGGGTATAAAAGCAGCACTGGAAAATAAAGTTTTGGGCCTTGCTCACTGAAGCTTGGTCTCCCCATGTCGTTTTTTCTCCTATTCTCTATTCTCCTTTTTCCGGTTGAGGTCCTTGAAGCGCTTGGCCCTCTGCGTTTACTTATCTGCCTGGGCTTCTAAGACCCACTCGACAGGGTGCCCTGGTTGGGTGCCTCCAGTGATTCGAGAGGGTTTCTGCAGCCTACATAAACACAGCAAACCCCGTGCCGGGGTTTTATTGGTTTCCTGTGTAAACCAAGGAATCATCAGCCTCTGTCTCTCTTTCTCTCTCTCGCTGACGCCGACACCGTTCATCCCAAGGATACCCTGGGTCCATATTGAGGCAGGTCCCCGATAACACATATATAATCTCCTAAGATTATACATATAAACATGTATGTGTGTATATATATACACACACACATATCAATGTCTTAAAGTCCCAAATTGCAGACTTGAGAGAGGTAAGTAATATAACTTGCTGAGGTCAAATGGCAAATAATGGAGTAAATTTACTCCTAGATATGTTTGATATTCTTGGTGTGAATCCCTGTGCTGTGTTGCCCCAACAAGTTACAGAATACATTGGCAGGGGAGAGCACTGCATCCATTCAAGAGTGTAATGCTTAGAATTGATGGGACAAGAAGAACCTACAATAGCACCAGTGCTATCAGATCGGAGGCTGCTGTTAGGGTCCATGACAAGTCCAAGTTTTATTTCTTGGGAACAAATACTATAAATGGAAAAGAAATGGCAAGGACATATTGACATTTCAGCACCAAAAATATGGCTCAATAGTCCACTTTAAACTGGTAGAAAGAAACTCCTTAGGTGAATATTTATAAATATGATAAGCATGAGAGTGGTTCTGCAAATCTCTTGTGATTTGCAAGAGTGATTATGAATACTTGACCTTGGGACTTTCCTGTGGGTCCAGTGGTTGACTCCATCTTCCAATGCACGGGTGTGGGTTCAATTCCTGATTGAGAACTAAGATCTCACATGCTGCATGGTTCAGCCAAAAAATTACTTCCTTGTACTTGATATATGTTTCCTATATTTCAGATAGATTTTAGTCAGTCTATGAATTCATGTACAACAGAAACAAACACGTGGAGATTAAACAACATGCTACTGGGGACCAGTGGGTCAATGAAGAAATCAAAGAAAAAATTTAAAAATACCCAGAGACAAATGGAAATGAAAATACAATCTTCCAAAACATATAGGTTACAGCAAAAACATTTTTAAGAGAGAAGTTCCTAACAATACACTCCCAGCTACAGAAATAAGAAAAATTTCAAATAAACAATCTAACATTACACCTAAAAATGTGGAGAAAGAAGAGCAAACAAGCTCCAAAGTTTATAAATAAAGGAGATAAAGCTCAGAGTGGATAGAAATGAAATAGAAGCATCCTTCACAAAATAAAAGATCAATAAAACTAAGTGCAGGTTCTATGAAAACATAAACCAAATTGACAAAACTTTAGCTAGATTCCCCAAGAAAGACAGCTAAAGCTCAAATAAATAAAAGTAGAAATAAAAAAATGTTATAACTGCTATCAGAAATACAAAGGATCTTAAGATCCTGCCTTTAAAAATGATATGCCAATGAATTAAATGACCTAGAATAAAATGGATAAATTCCTAGAAACATGCTATCGTCCAAGGCAATCATGAAAAAATAGAAAACCTGAATAGGCTGATTACTAATGAGGAGATTGAATGAGTAACCAAACCTCCTTCCCCAAATAAAATTCTAGGACAAGATGGCTTCCCTGGTAAATTCTACCAAACATCCAAAAAGAGTTAACACTTATGCTTCTCAAACTCTTCAAAAAAATGGAATAGGAAGTGAAACTTTCAAACTTACTCAGACTTATCCTGATACAAAAACAAGAGAAAAAAATCCATAAAAGAGAAACTTATAGCCAATATTCCCATGAATATAGATGTAAAAATGATCAGTAAGTTCAGTCGCTCAGTCATGTGTGACTCTGCGACGCCATGGACTGCAGCACGCCTGTCCATCACCAACTCCCGGAGCTTGCTCAAACTCATGTCCATCAAATCAGTGAAGCCATCCAACCATCTTGTCTTCTGTCATCCCCTTCTCCTCCCACCTTCAATCTTTCCCAGCATCAGGGTCTTTGCGTCAGGTGGCGAAAGTATTGGAATTTCAGCTTCAACATCAGTCCTTCTAGTGAATATTCAGGACTGATTTCCATTAGGATGGATTGCTTGGCACTCCTTGCAGTTCAAGGGACACTGAGTCTTCTCCAACACCACAGTTAAAAAGCATCAGCTCTTCAGCACTCAGCTTTCTTTATACTTCAACTCTCACATCTATACATTGCTCCACAGCTTTGACTAGACGGACCTTAGTTGGCAAAGTAATGTCTCTGCTTTATTTTTTCTTAAATTAATTTATTTTTTATTGAAGGATAAATGCTTTACAGGATTTTGCTGTTTTCTGTCAAACCTCAACATGAATCAGCCATAGATATACACATATCCCCTCCCTTTTGAAACTCACATCTCCCTCCCCATCCCACCCCTCTACATTGATACAGAGCCCCTGTTTGAGTTTCCTGAGCCACACAGCAAATTCCCCTTGGTTATCTATTTTCCGTATGGTAATGTCAGTTCCCATGTTACTCTTTCCATACACCTCACCCTCTCCTCCCCTCTCCCATGTCGATAAGTTTATTCTCTATGTCTGTTTCTCTACTGTGTGTTAGAATATGGTTTTTATCCTTCTCTTTCTGACTCACTTCACTTTGTATAATAGGTTCTAGGTTCACCCAACTCATTAGAACTAACTCAGTGATGTCTAGGTTGGTCATAGCTTTTCTTCCAAGGAGCAAGCATCTTTTAATTTCATGGCTGCAGTCACCATCTGCAGTGATTTTGAAGAACAAAAAAATAAAGTCTGTCACTGTTTCCATTGTTTTCCCACTTATTCATCATGAAGTGATGGGACAAGATGCCATGATCTTAGTTTTCTGAGTGCTAAGTTTTAAGTCAGCTTTTTCACTCTCTTCCTTCACTTTCATCAAGAAGCTCTTTAGTCCTTCTTCACTTTTGACCGTAAGGGTGGTGTCATCTGCATATCTGAGGTTACCGATGTTTCTCCTGGCAATCTTGATTCCAATTTTGCTTCATCCAACCCAGCATTTCGCATGAGGTACTCTGCATAGAAGTTAAATAAGCAGGTCAGCAATATGCAGCCTTGATGTACTCCTTTCCCAATTTGAAACCAGTCTGTTGTCCCATTTCCAGTTCTAACTGTTCCTTCTTGACCGTTTTACAGATTTCTCAGGAGGCAGGTCAGATGGCCTGGTATTCCCATCCCTTGAAGAGTTTTCCAGTTTGTTGTGATCCACATAGTCAAAGACTTTGGTGTAGTCAATAAAGCAGAGACGGTTTTCTGGAACTCTCTTGCTTTTTTGATGATCCAACGGGTGTTGGAAATTTGACCTTTGGTTCCTCTGACTTCTCTAAATCCAGTTTGAACATCTGGAAGTTCATGATTCATGTACTGTTGAAGCCTGACTTGGAGAATTTTGAGCATTACCTTGCTAGCGTGTGAGATGAGTACAATTGCGTGGGAGTTTGAATCTTCCTTGGCATTGCCTTTCTTTGGGATTGGAATGAAAACTGACCTTTTCCAGTCCTGGGGCCTCTGCTGAGTTTTCCAAATTTGCTGGCATATTGAGTGCATCACTTTTACAGCATCATCTTTTAGGATTTAAAATAGCTCAACTGGGATTCCATCACTTCCACTAGTTTTGTTCATGGTGATGCTTCCTAAGGCCCACTTGACTTCACAGGATGTCTGGCTCTAGGTAAGTGATCACACCATCGTGATTATCTGGGTCATGAAGATCTTTTTTGTACAGTTCTTCTGTGTATTCTTGCCACCTCTTCTTAATATCTTCTGCTTCTGTTAGGTCCATACCATTTCTGTCCTTTTCTGTGCTCATTTTTGCATGAAATTTTCTCTTGGTATCTCTAATTTTCTTGAGATCTCTAGTCTTTCCCATTTTATTTTTTTCCTCTATTTCTTTGCATTGATAACTGAGGAAGACTTTCCTATCTCTCCTTGCTATTCTTTGGAACTCTGCATTCAAATGCATATATCTTTCCTTTTCTCCTTTGAGTTTAGCTTCCCTTCTTTGCTTAGCTATTTGTAAGGCCTCCTCAGACAGCTATTTGCCTTTTTCCATTTCTTTTTCTTGGGGATGGTCTTGATCATTGCCTCCTGTACAATATCACAAACCTCTATCCATAGTTCTTCAGGCACTCTGTCTATCAGATCTAATCCCTTGAATCTATTTGTCACTTCCACTGTATAATCATGAGTGATTTGATTTAGGTCATACCTGAATTGTTTAGTGGTTTTCCCTGTTTTCTTCAATTTAAGTCGAATTTGACAATAAGGAGTTCATGATCTGAGCCACAGTCAGTTCCCAGTCTTGTTTTTGCTGACTGTATAGAGCTTCTCCATTTTGGCTGCAAAAATATAATCAGTCTGATTTCAGTATTGACCATCTGGTGATGTCCATGTGTAGAGTCTTCTCTTGTGTTGTTGGAAGTATATTAGTAATATTATAGTACTAATATACAGCAGTATATTAGTAAATCAAATTCAGCAATATCTTAAAAGGATTATACAGCATGATTAAGTTGGATTTATTCCAGGAGTGCAAGGATGGTTCAATGTCTGTAAATCAATCAATGTGATATATCACTTAACGAATTGAAGTTTAAAAATCACATGACCATGTCAGTTGTTGTGGAAAAACATTTTGACAATTTCAATATACATTTATAACAAAACTCAGTAGAGTATATATGGATGAAAGTTACCTCAATGCAATAAAAATCTTATTGATAAACCTACAACTAACGTCATACGCCACAACAAATAGCTAAAAGCTTTTCTTCTGAAATGATGAATGCCCAGAAGATAAGAATGCCCACTGCTGCCATTGATATTGGATGTTCTAGCCACAATAATTAGGCAAGGAAAAGAAATAAGTGCTTTCCAAATTGGAAAGGAGAAAGTAAATCTGTTACTCTTTGCAAGATGATTTGATAATATATGCAGGACTCTACTGAAAAACTATTAGAACTAAAAAATGAATCCAATAATGTTGCAAAACAAATATCAATCTACAGAAATGTGTTGTGCTTCTATATAAAAATCTGATAGAGTTATTAAGAAAAGAATCCTTTTTACAATGGTAACAAAAGGAGCAAAATACCCAGGAACAAGTTTAACAAAGGAGGTGAAAAATCTGTTTTCTGAAACCTGTTAGGCATTGATGAAAGACAAAAGGAAAGATACTCTGTGCTCATGGCCTGAATAATTAATATTGTTAAAATGTCCATGCTATCCTAAGCAACCTGCAATACCTATCCAAATTCCCGTAGAGTTTTTCTCAGAACTAGAAAAAATTAATTATAAAATATTTATGGATGGAGAAGGAAATGGCAACCCACTCCAACAGTCTTGCCTTTGAAATCCCATGGACAGAGAAGCTTGGTGGGCTACTGGCCATGGGGTTGCAAATGAGTTAGACACAAATAAGTGAGCCACTGGGCATTTTTTGAGGGGAGGAAATGGACCCAGAAAAGTTGAGGCACTCACCAAAGGCCCCAGAACCTTTGATGGCAGAAGCACAATTATGGCTGAGGACTCCCAGCTCTCAAGCCTCTTGATTTTGGCCTCTTTCACGAGATATGCATGTGGAAAACTAGAATCTAAAATATGTCTGAGGGCTTCCCTGGTGGCTCAGTGGTAAAGAATCCACCTGTCAATACAGGAGATGCGGGGTCGATCCCTGGTCCGGGAAGGTCCCGCAGGCCGCGGAGCAATTAAGCCCATGCGCTACATCTACCGAGCCTGCGCTCCAGAGCCCAGAGCAGCGACTGCCGACACACACGCTGCAGCGACTGCAGCCTGCGCGCCCGAGAGACTGCGCTCTGCCCCGAAAGAAGCCGCGGCAGTGAGAAGTCCACGGCCCACGGCTAGAGAGACGCCCGTGACACCTGCTCGCTGCCGCCAGAGGAACGCCCGCACGGCGCCGGAGACAGCATAGCCAAAAATAAACAAGCAAAATTGTTTAAAGAATGTTTATGGAACCACTGCCTCTGCTACTGCTGTCACTTCAGTCGTGTCCGACTCTGTGCGACCCCAGAGACGGCAGCCCACCAGGCTCCCTCGTCCCTGGGATTCTCCAGGCAAGAACACTGGAGTGGGTTGCCATTTCCTTCTCCAGTGCATGAAAGTGAAAAGTGAAAGTGAAGTTGCTCAGTCGCGATCCCATGGACTGCAGCCCACCAGGCTCCTCCGTCCATGGGATTTTCCAGGCAAGAGTACTGGAGTGGGGTGCCACTGCCTTCTCCTTATGGAACCACAAAAGGCCCCAAATAGCCAATCTTGAGAAAGACAATCAAATTTTGAAGTATCTTGCTCACTAATTTCAAGCACTAATTTCAAGTATACTACCAAGTTATCTTAATGGGAGCTGTGTCATATTGACATAAAAACAGATACACAGCTCAATGAAATAGAATAGGAATCCCAGAAATAAACACATATGTGTGGTTAATTAACTTAGACAAAGGAACCAAGGATATACTATGGGGAAAGGACAATTTCTTCATTAAATGGTGCTAGGAAAACTGGACAGATAAATAAAAATTAAAAAAATTAGACCACCGTCTTATACCACACACAGAAATGAACTCAAAATGAATTAATTTGAGTGTAAGACCTGAAACCATAAAACTCCTAGAAGAGAAGTTAGGCAGTGAGCTGCTGGACATTGGTCCTAAAGTGGAATTTTTGGATCTGAACCTGAAAGCTAAGGCAATAAAAGCAAAAATTAATAGGTAGAATTCAGTTCAGTTCAGTTCATTTCAGTCGCTCAGTCGTGTCCGACAAAACAAAACAGGAAGACTCCATAGCACAGGAAGACATTAGCAAAGTGAAAAGACAACGTACTGAATGGGAGATAATATTTGCAAATCATAAATCTGGTAAGGAGTTAGTATCCAAAATATATAAAGATTTCAGACAACTCAATGAAAAATAGCAATTTGATTTTAAAATGCGCAGTTCTGAAAAGATATTTCCCCCCCAAAAAAAGACATAAAAATGGCCAGCAAGTACATGAAAAGATGTTCAACATCACTAATTATCAGGGAAATGCAAATGAAAACTACAATGAGGTATTACTTCATAACTGTCAGATGTCTATTATCAAAAAGTCTACAAATAAATGTTAGAGTGTATATGGAAAACAGAGAATCTTTGTGCACTGTGGTTGAGTATGTAAATTGGTGCAGCTTCTATTGAAAAATATAGATTTTCTTTAAAAAATGATAGCTAGTACTACCATATAATGCAGCTATTCCACTTCTGAGTATTTATCTGAAGAACAAAAACCTTAATCAGAAAGCTACATGCTCCACTATGTTCACTGCAGCATTGTTTAAAATAGTCAAGATATGTAACCAACCTCAAGTGCCCATCAGCAGATGAATGGATAATGAAATGTTGTACGTGTACAAGGAATATTGCTCAAGCATAGAAAAGAAGGAAATCTTGTGATTTATAATAGAATAGATGCACCACAAAAGTACTAAACTAAGTGAAATAAGTCAGAGGAAGGCAAATACCACATGATACCACTGGTATGTGTAAGTATATTTTAAAAGCTCAGCAAAATAAAACTCACAGAGAACAGAGAGGAAGGAAGTTGGGGAATGGGTAAATGGGTAAAGTGGGTCATGGTGATGGATGGGAGCTAGATAAATTGTGGTGATCACTTTCAGTGTACACAAAACTGGAATCCTTATGTTGTATACACTTTTACATATATATATATAGAGAGAGACTATTATTTGTTGACAAAATAAGTTAACTGAAAATCTATAAAAATCTTGCTTTTCCCACTTAATGACTTTCAGATCAAAAAATATCCTTTCAGACTTCTTGCCAGGATTGAAGGTCATTGTACTTCATTTAGAAAATGAATCATGGGATAAAAATTATTTCCTTTTTTACTCTGAGTTAATGTAATTGCTCAGAACTACATATTGTGCGTAAAATTTTTACATGATATGCTAAAATCACATAGTTTCAAATTATCTCAAATTTAACTTATATAATTAATTGTGTTTATTTACATACATACATATATAAGATACAGTGTATAAAAAATAACGAAGCATCTGACATATTTTCTAAACTGTCTCAGGACCTAATTCTGTGATTAACACACTGAAAATACTCTGTGCAAAAAATAATTTGCCTTGTAATAAAGTTGCTTTGGGGGTGTGTTTCTCAATTTATAGAACTGCAGTCTGTTGCCTGTCAAAACATGGAATTTTTCCAAAGTTTTCCAAAAAAAAAACCTCCGTTGATACCAACTCTCTCTCAGAGCCTCCTAGCAAGCAGAAAAGGTCACACAAGTTATGGTGGAGCATTCGCGTTTCTAATTTGGTGTCTGAAGCTGAGAGAACAAATTAATGTTATGACAAAGTGAGACTTTCTAGCCCTCTGGTGAGAACTGTTAATGCTGATGTATAGGTTGTAGTAGAGTAATAAACCAAGCACAGACCTGCACACTGCAGTTACTCAGAATGGAAAGGTTATACAGAAAAACATCTGCTGAGAGCTTAGACTTTCTGCTTGAAATAAACCTGGCTTTTATTTGAGATGAAATTTTTCTTTTGTTTCTGCCATTAAAGCTACTACTAAACCTTAAAAATTCTTGTGGAATAGCCAGTCATATTTCTAAAGCTGATGAAATATGTAAGTACTGTATTAGTTAACATTAAAAAAATATATTGATATTTCATAACCACGCATTATTTTTAGTAACTGACATTGCTAAAAAGAATAATTATTGCATTCATTCAAAACATTTCTTCATAACAAATAAACTATGCAGAAAAAAATTCTGTAAAGCATTTCAATATACAATCATAGAGGACACTGAATGGCATTATTAAGAAGAAGAATGTTATGTTTCTTAAAACCAAGATACTTGTTAAATTCCATGCACTTTTTTGGGCTGTTTTTCAGGTGTTGTTTGCTAGTCAGAGAAGAATCATGGTGAGCTAGGCAAAACAAATCAAAATATGTTAAAAACATAACACAGACTGAGGTAAGGTGAACATTTTTGAGTACCTGAAGAAAGCAATTTCAAGAAGTACTAAATATTAAAAGCCACAGGGAGCTTTTAGGTAACAACAGTGCAATTATTTCATCTCAACTGATTGAGGGAAAAGCATCTGACTTTGACCTTCAAAGAGAGATTTTTCAGAGTAAAATTATTAAGACAGACTTCCAGGGAAAAAAGGATAGTTTAGTAATACTAGGAACGTAAACTTTGTAACTAGAACTACACTTTTGAGTTATTTGATGAAGAATGAAAGATGCCCTGACTTTTGCTGTATCATAGTCCTTCAGTGTTCTTGCCTGGAGAATCCCAGGGACGGGGGAGCCTGGTGGGCTGCCGTCTATGGGGTCACACAGAGTCGGACACGACTGAAGTGACTTAGTAGCAGCAGCAGCAGTCCTTCAGTTAGACATTCTGCAGTAGAGTCTTCTATATTACCTGGGTATCTTAGTCATTAGCACCATTCACCAATCCCCCTTCATTTCTGTTTCTTTAGTATATAACACAGAATTGCATTCCCGCACCCTTGAGAAGTCTGGCATGATCTCAGGACTAGGGTGAGGTAAGTGAGGTACTTGCTTCTGATACAAAATTTAAGGGGAGATGCCAGATAAATTCAGTAATCAAAAGAAATAATATTTTAAGGCAATATTTTGAAGAATCAGAATTAACACAGAAAATCCAAGATGATAAAAATATCAAAATGTAAGTAAAGTAGGATAATATTATTGATCTTCCCTTTTGCAGTATAGCTTTGTTTGGCTATGTGATGATGGAGGAATGAATCGTATCTAATCATAATATGTGAATTTGGAGCCATACTCATTGGAGACAATCAATTGTTGGCTATGCACATAGAACAAAACTTATTTATGGACTGACACTCTCAGTCAAACTTATAATACCAAAACATCCAATTTTATTAAATTGTAACTCAATGAGCATTCCTTGGATCACTACATTACTTCTCTATCATTATAAAACTTTATCTGGAAATAGCTTCACAAAGGAAATATTATATTTACTTAAGAATCAGGAAATTCTTCTTATGTACAGATACAGTCAGGCAGTTGTTTATTCAAACTTTATTGATTTATTTTATAAATTAATAAACTAGTATCCTCACGTTCAGTGAAAACTTTTCTAACTATTAATATATAAAAGAAGTACAGGGAAAAGTCCTTGCCTTAACAGGACAATATAATTGGCAAGATAATAAGATGATACATTCAAAGTCCTTTTCCAAAAAAACTGAGTCACAAAAGTCTACTAAGTCAGATGTTCAGAATTCAAACTTCATTCTCCCCTGGAAACACAATTGGTTGTTTCCTGAAGCTATATTTTAAACACCACTAAATCAAATAGGTTAACAAGAGAAATTTCTAGCATACACTCACACTTGATTCTTCTCTCTCTTCTGAGCACTAGAGGATTAGATATTTCACTCCCTTCAAATAATGTGAAACCGTATGTCTGGTTTAGATCGATAAAATGTTAGCAGAAGTGATATTTCAATAGTAGTGGGTTCTCACGTAAAACACATTCACTATTTACATTATCTGAAGGATAAAGATTCTGCAGATAAGAAAGGAGTGTGCAGAAAAAGACCTTCATGGACCATGGAGTTTTCTTGGTCAAATTACTGAAATTAATTCCTAGACAGTGGGTGGTAAGATGGTACCCTACACACAAAAGCAGACTGGAGTTCAAAAGCTGGAAACTCAGACAAGTCACCTACAAAGTTATACAACCCTTTGGGGTTGATATCACTGATTCAAAACTAAAGGTAAAGTAGGAGGGAACTTGCAGGTAAAGGTAGCAAATTTGGGGGGGAAGCATCAGAAATATGTGCTATGAAAGTAAAATTATGTTTATGTGTTTTTAAATTACTAGGCTTGTTATTTTTTTTTTTAATTAGCAGCTACGTAAATCTTTTGAAAGTTCTAATCTGGTTTATTTGCCCGAAATGGAGCCAGGAGAAAGATGCATGCAGATATTTAGGCTACACATTTAAAAGAAGGGGGTGCATCCTTGTCTGAGTTAGGCAGCATTTTGTTGTCTGGGGTAACTAAAGAAAGGAATCGTAAAACTCAATAACTGGAAACTATATCAGAAGACTATCCTTTAAAGGTAAACTTGGAGGCTCTGCATTCTGTTTGTTTGGGTGTGTGTATTAGTCACTCAGTCATGTCCAACTCTTTGCCACCCCATGGACTATAGGCCACCAGGCTCCTCTGTCCATGGAATTCTCCAGGCAAGAATACTGGATTGGGTAGCCATTCTCTTCTACAGGGGATCTTCCCAACCCAGAGATCGAACCCATGTCTCCTAAACTGCAGACAGATTTTTTATCATCTGAGCCACCAGCAAAGCCCACATTCTGTTTTAGAGAATGATCGTGCTGCCTGATTAGACCTTTACAGTTAAGGAGAAAACTAAGTTAGAGCAGACTCCAAGAACTTAATCCCAAATGACAAGAAGAATAATCGCACCTTTACCAGCTCAGACAATCATAGGACATTAAATGGAAGAGGGGTAGCTCTTATTTGAACACATTAAGCTTGAAAGGATGATGAAATACCACCGGGTGCTGATTATGTGCCAGGCTTGTTTGTGCTGTGTGCCTAGGTTTCCTTCATGAATTCTGGGTTGAAAAATGGGAATGGGTTGAAATGATGATAGTACTTAATAACATGTGCACCGTATCATGGTGGGACGGAGGAGAAAATAGATAAATAACTGCGAGACCCTCACATGCTTCATTGAGAGTATAATATCTGAGCTTTATCTACAGTGATGAGTGGGCATTTGCCAGAGAAATTAGCAGGGAAGAGGGAAAGGAAAAGCTATCCAAATAGAGGGAGCAGCACAGCTCTAAGTGTATGAAATCACGTGGTATATTGGGCAAACTAAAAGTATTAATAGCTTGGTAGGGATTGAGAAGAAGAAAAGGCATACTGAAGGTAACTTTGGAGAACATGATTTGCAATATCCTAAAGACTGGGCTGTGAAACAATTTGGATTTTGTTCTGTAAGCACTGTGGCGCCATGACAGTCTTTTAAGAAGAACAGTAATTGATCCAGTTTATATTTTAGAAAGATCAACTAACAAAGCAGCGTGAAGAATGGATTATATGAGATCATGATACAATTTAGGAAGAACATTATTAAGCGTTTAAAAATTGGGTTGGCCAAAAAGTCCAATTGAGTTTTTCTATAACATCTTACAGAAAAGCCCAAATGAACTTTTTGATTAGACCATGAGATGAAGAATGGTGAGAACCTGAAAATGATGAGAATCTAGTAATCTTATCAATGAGGATGGAAAAGAGGGAATGCATACACAAAGGATTTAGAACCCAAACTCTGTGTGTTTGGATGACATCATGTGTGTCTTGTTCAGTAATTGGACATGGTTTAGGATGGGGTTGGAAGGATGAAACACCTTAATCTAAGGAGAATATCTAGGATGACAACCATTTTATTGGCTTAGGAACCGTTCACCTTCACTAGCCTTTTACAGGATCAAAAAGAATGGCGACTAACTGGCGCTGTGCTGTGCTTAGTCATTCAGTCGTGTCCGACTCTTTGGGACCCCAAGGACTGTAGCCCACCAGGTTCCTCTGTCCATGGAGATTCTCCAGGCAAAAATACTGGAGTGGGTTGCCATGCCCTTTTCCAGGGGATCTTCTCAACCCAGGGATTTATCCCAGGTCTCCTGCACTGCAGGTGAATTCTTTACCATCTGAGGCACCAGGGAAGCCCAAGAATACTGGAGTGGGTAGCCTATCCTTCTCCAAGGGAACTTCCTGACCTAGGAATCAAACTGGGGTCTCCTGCATCCCAGATGGATTCTTTACTATCTGAGCTACCCAAGAGGTCCACTAATTGGTAATACATGCTAATTGTTGTCACTGTTCTTGTTCAGTCACTAAGTCATGTCCAACTCTTTGTGACCCTATGGACTGCAGCACACGAGGCATCTCTGTCCTCCACTATCTCCAGGAGTTTGCTAGAACTCATGTCCATTGATTCAGTGGTGCTATCTAACCATCTCATCCTCTACCACCCTCTTCTTTTGCCTTCAAGTTTCCCAACATCAGGGTCTTTTCCAATGTGTCAATTCTTCGCATCAGGTGGCCAAAGTATTGGAGCTTCAGCTTCAGCATCAATCCTTCCAGTGAATATTCAGGGTTGATTTCCTTTAAAACGGACTGATTTGATCTCCTTGCAGTCCAAAGGACTTACATGAGTCTTCTCCAACAGCACAGTTCAAAAGCATCACCTCTTTGGTGCTCAGCAATTTTTATGGTCTAACTCTCACATCTGTATGTGAATACTGGAAAAACCATAGCCTTGAGTATGCAGACTTTTGATGACAAAATGACGTCTTTGCTTTTTAATACGCTGTCTAGGTTTGTCATAGCTTTCCTTCCAAGAAGCAAGTGTCTTCTAATTTCATGGCTGCAAGTCTTTATGGATTGTTATCATAGCTGACAGCCAACACGATTTCCATGTTTTCCAGTAGGTCCTATCGGAATTACAGGGGTTTAGTGGAACTTCAGGAGTGAGAGTGGGAAGATTGGTTTTAGTGTGACTGATAGAGTCACTAAGAAATCGCTCAGCTGAGAGGGACCCAACTCCTCTTCCAACTGTGGCGGCCAAGGGACTGTCTTAGCCAGCGTGTCCTAGTTATCTCCCATTCTCCTCTACCCCCCTTGCATTGTTGAGAATTAAAGTAATCGTCCCATTCCACCTTTAGAAAACAACATTTTAGTAGAGTTCTAAGTCCAAAGGGAGAGGATGCATTTCTACGTCTGGCTGACTCATTTTTCTGTACACAATGCTGTAACAGCTGTTAACAGAAACAAACACAAAATTGTGAGGCCGCTGTACTCCAACAAAAATTAGTTAAAAAATCAAAAGGGAATTTTTTAGATCAACAAAAATTACAGTAAAATGGCAATAAAGTATCCATGCATGATGAAAGTGAATGCTCTATTGCTCTTCTCATTTAATGGGTTACTTAACTGACTCTCCTTAGGAACTTCTATGAGAAAATAATATGAAATGCTTTGGTACTGAAAGCCCAAGTTTTATTTTTGGAACCTGATGCAACAAAGTGTATCACTATCTTTGTTAATGCAAATGGAATAATATATCAATTCTGATGATCCAGAAGAAAATTTCTGCAAAATTTTATTTATATATCCAATAATAGAGATAAAAATCCGGGTGCCCTTACACACTGACTAGAGCAGGCATTTGGCTATTTTCCCCTTTGCTTAAAAATATAGAGATTTCTTATTAGGGTCCACAGATACTACTGGCTGTCTGTCAGCAAGCAGAGTATTTGAGAGGGAATGCAGAAATGGCAGCTAGTAAGAGAATACAGAAGTAATAAAAGGTAGATAAAAAGCAAAAATATCCACAGGGCATCATAAATAAGGAAGAAATATACCAGTAAAGCAAGGAGGTTGATTTTGGTTTGGCTGATAAAAAGAGGACCAAAGTTCACACATCCTCTTAATAAATTTCAAACAGCCAACCTCCTCTTACATATATACTGGTTTTTACTCAAAAGCAGTTTTTATCATTAGAGTAGACTTGTGTGTGTGTGTGTGTGTGTGTGTGTGTGTGTGTGTATTAGTTGCTCAGTTGTGTCTGACTCTTTGAGACCCCGTGGACTATGGCCCATGAGGCATGTCTGTCCATGGAATTCTCCAGGCAAGAATGCTGGAGTGGGTTGCCATTTCCTTCTCCAGGGAGACTTTTTGATTAGCAGGGTCAAAAACCAAAGTGTACCAGCTTAGAGCAAGCACTTACAGTGAGGAAAATATTCTCTGACTGATACAACATTTTGGTGCATGCCATTAAAGATGAGAGAGCAGTAGCATTAAAGTTGCATACATTGAGTATTAGGTGTCTGTGGAATACTGGTGGAAATATGTGGCAGCGTTAGGTATAAAGTGCTGAGGCTTCACAGTCAGAAATGGAGATGGACAAGATCTTGGAGAAAAGATGTTGATATGGAAACCAAGGAAAGAGTGAATTTCAACAATAACTGAGAACTCAACAGTTTGAATACCAAAATGATGTCTTCCTCTTCATATCAGCCCATTGACTAGTAACCCCTTCAACCACCACTCTGCTCAATTCTTTTCCCTTCTGTTGGATCTTGAATCTTTTCTCCATACTTCATGGCTCTCCCTACTGTATGACATGATAAGTATATATCCAAGACAATGATTATTTCTTACATGATTCCTAAATACTGTTACTTGGACTGACCAATCCTATGCTCTTCTAACGGTCGATATACCATTAACAATGTCTGTAGGCAACAAGAAATAGTTTTTAACATTCAGTTTGGCCTCTGTGACTCACTTGATTTTCAGAACCAGTCCTTATATTCTAATCCTGATAATCTTGAGGAGGTGGCAATTAGACCCAGGAGCTGAGATTTTTGTCCAAGAGATACTGCATATCTTTGATAGCTAGCACTTTGTCTTGATCTTACATAACCCACCTTGTCTTTTGTCAAGAAAAATCTCCCCTGCTTCCTGCACTACTCATCTTAATATATACATAAATACCTGCCTTCTTGATCACTTTTCTGGTCCTTTCTTAGTAGTCTCTCACCAATTTATTCCTCTCTTCCAGCCATTGAACTTCTCAGTTCCTCAAAATTTAATTCTAATTCTTCTTCGTTTATCACTATTTCCTTACACTCTTTTCCCAGGTAACAAAATGTACAGAGGACATTGTAGGACCAATGGCCACGCTACTCTAGAAAAATTCCCTGGTCCACATATGTACATCAAATTCAATGCTACCAAGGTCAAAACCATGATATTTACTTTATTGACCTTGTCCTTATCCAGAATCCCCTATTTGTTTTGAGTAGCACCATTATCCTTAGAGTTATGCAAACCCGAAATAGGAGAATCTCCACATATCTCTTTTCCACAAAACCTGTGGAACATATTCAATTTGTAATTTCCATTTCTTAATCATCTTTTGAGTATATCCTTTTGGTTTTTCATTTTCAATGTTATTGGAGTCCAAACCAGAGCAGTGTCTCACCTGGACAATTATAGTGTTTCAACAGGTTTTCTCTCAGCCATTCTGCTCCCTTCAACCTGTTGTCCACACCTCGATCAAAGTTATCTTTTAAAAGGCAACTATGTCATCACCTTTAAAAACCCTTCAAAAATCTGCCATGGGTGTTAGGATTTAAACAACAAAAAAAAATCAACGTGGCATACCATAGTCTTAATTCTCCAACCTCATTTACTGTGTTTGAATTCCCTCTCTCTGCACCCTGGCCACACAAGCTTCCTTTAAGTGTCTTGAGCTGGTCACTGGCTTTTTAGATACTGTTTTATCCATGTGTATAATATATTAAATGTATCTCTTGGAACTCAAATTAGCCACTACTTTTTCTGCAGTAGGTTCAACACAAGCATATCTTTATCCGGAAAAGTATTCCTGAACTACTAGTATAGGTTAGATTTATTTGCTAGAAACTCTTATTATTCTATTCCTATTTGTTTTCAGAACAATTATACCTATTTCACACATTAGTGTTACTTTTTATTGATGTCTATTTCCCTCCTTGAACTATAAGGTCTATGATATTTAAGATCAAGGGCTTCCCTGTGGCTCAGATGGTAAAGAATCTGCCTACAGTGTGGGAGACCTGGGTTCAGTCCTTGGGTCAGGAAGAGCCCCTAGAGAAATGGCTACCCATTCCGGTATTCTAGCCTGAAGAATTTTATGGACAGAGGAGACTGGTAGTTTATATTCCATGAGGTCACAAGGAGTCAGACACGAGAGTGACTTTTACTCTCTTATTTTATTTACCATTTGTTTCTGTTATCTGATAGAAGATCATGGGTGCCCAACTGATTTTCTGTCATCTCTGAAATCAGTACCAAAAGCTACAGTATGGATGAGTTATGCCATAAGCTTCTATTATGTCAGATAAGGCTAATGTTTCAGCATATTATTAACATATTTTAAGTAACTTCCATAGACAAGTGTTATGAATGTGTTTGGTATTATTGTTAATGAATCAATGGTTAATAAATACAAGAATGAATAAAATACAAGATGAGCTCAAGATCTCACCTTTAAGGAGATTCCAACATCATAGTTGCAGTAATTTCTTCTGGCTATGAGCACAGACTTGAAAATACGTTGTTTTAATTCAATTTCTGACTTTTATACTTGATAGCCAAGTTATTTGCCTCTATGGACCTCAGGTTTTCCATATCTATCCTAGGAATGATGATACCTTTTTCCTCATAACCTGTTGTGAGAATTAAAAGAGATGATACATATATATGTCCTTAGAACAATGCTTATCATACAAAATAAGCATGGATTAAAAATTAGCTGCGATTATTAGTGAATATAACCTTTTATGGGTTTAACTGGGTCCTCTCGAAATTTGTATTTTAAAGTCCTGGCCCCCAGATCCTCAGAATGTAGCTTATTTGGAGAAAGTGCTTTTTAAAAGGTAATTAAGGTTAAAATGTGGTCACATGGTTTGGGTTGTAAGCCAGTGTGACTTTAGTGTCCTTATCAGAAGAGGAGATCAAGACACAGACAAGCATAGAGGGAAGACTATGCAAGGATACAGTGAGAAGGCCGTCCTCTGCAACCCAGGAGAGAGGCTTCAGAAGAAATCAACCAGCCTGACACCTCGGTCTCAGACCTGTAGCTTCCAGAATTGTGAGAAAATAAATGTCTGTTTTTAAGCCCCTCAATCTGCCCCACTTCGCTGTGGCAGCCCTGAGAAATTACTGCAATTTGACTGCATCTGACACTGCTGTCATAATGGCACCATCAGAACAACAAAGACGTTCTCAGGTTTTCATCTTCCACCCATGCTTCCAGCTGCTTAAGTCCTCTTTTTGGTTCCAAACTCCCAGAAGGATGTATGAACCTTGGAGACATATGTTTGCCCTTTAACTACCCTCACTGAAGTAACTTTAATGATATGCCCTCAGGGTTTTATTGAAATATGTAAGAAGAAAATTAATGTGAATTAATATTTGCTTAAACCCACCATGTGTCAGACAGATACCTCATATGCTTAAGCCTGAGTATATATACATATAATTTTTATATTGTTATATTCATATCATAATTAATCTGAATTACTTAATTTGCATGAGTTTTAGACTTAATATTTGTTAATAATATTAAATTGGATGAAGAATTCAT